>NC_000075.6:34273885-34563885 GCF_000001635.26 Mus musculus
TAATGCGATGAGAGAGAAAGAAAAAGAACCAAAATCCATTAAAATATAATAACAAAATAACCCACAGCTCAGAATGCTGAGGTAGCTCAAAGCAGCTGTTCTCTCTTTCATTATCTCTCTTTGCCAGCCACTTCCCCAACCTCTACATCAGTCTCTTTCTTAGTGATTTAACTGCTGTTATTTGGCTACCTAGCTCCCCACCCCTGAGTCTCATTTCCTCCCTTCTCCCATACTACTCCTCTGCCTTCCTTCCCTATTCCCCTTCACAGCCACTGTTTTCTGTTCCCTCTGGCCATTCCAGTAGATGCTGTGCACTTTTCAAAGGAAAACCTGGAAACTGAGAACACAGTAAGAATAATGTGAATGAATACCAAAGAAAATGGAAGACAGCCATTCCCCTTCCATGTAGCAGAGTAGCCAGAGTCAACAAAAAGATGAAAAGCAAGCAGAAATTAGAAAGTAACCCACTATGGAGGGGATGCCAGGTTAGCAAGACATGTGGATTTTGTGACAGAAAGATGTACAGGAAAACACTGGGCTGGGAGAAAAAACAACAACTCTGACACTCAGCAACTTAAATAGGTACTTACATATAGATGCTTAAATTCTGGGAGCCTTATTGATAAAATGGACATCAAAACAGCACCTATTTCTAACATGTGTTAGAAGATCAAACGAATGAAGCGTGTCTACAGTATGACTGCAAAGCAATGCCATCAATTGTGAACTCTCTTTTGAGGACCATGCTTACTGGTTGCTCCAGAATCAACACATGACTTTGCATGTGATAGACAGTTAATATATTGAATTAATTACTGTCCTTCTCTGCCACATCCTGCATTGCTTGGATCTGGAAAGCTGCCTAGGGTGATGAAGAAAGGACAGACACACACAGAGAGAAAAACTGGAATCAGGTGGGCTGTGCTTGTTCCTATGTAGATCACCTACTAGAAAAATGAAGACTGAAGTGTGGACACTATGCCCCTCCTTAGAAGTGGGAACAAAACATCCATGGAAGGAGTTACAGAGACAAAGTTTGGAGCTGAGATGAAAGGATGGACCATGTAGAGACTGCCATATCCAGGGATCCACCCCATAATCAGCATCCAAACGCTCACACCATTGCATACACTAGCAAGATTCTATCGAAAGGACCCAGATGTATCTGTCTTTTGTGAGACTATGCTGGGGCCTAGCAAACACAGAAGTGGATGCTCACAGTCAGCTAATGGATGGATCACAGGGCTCCCAATGGAGGAGCTAGAGAAAGTACCCAAGGAGCTAAAGGGATCTGCAACCCTATAGGTAGAACAACATTATGAACTAACCAGTACCCCGGAGCTCTTGACTCTAGCTGCATATGTATCAAAAGATGGCCTAGTCGGCCATCACTGGAAAGAGAGGCCCATTGGACACACAAACTTTATATGCCCCAGTACAGGGGAACGCCAGGGCCAAAAAGGGGGAGTGGGTGGGTAGGGGAGTGGGGGTGGGTGGGTATGGGGGACTTTTGGTATAGCATTGGAAATGTAAATGAGCTAAATACCTAATAAAAAATGGGAAAAAACCCACAAAACTCAAAACTTGGGACATTTATTTTATACGGCACAAAGAGGGGGGGGGGTTACTGAGTCTCTGGGGGAGATTTCTGAGGAGTGCAATCTTAGGTTGTAGTGACTCGGGAGGAGGAAGTTCTGGTTGCTTGTGTTTGCATCAAAAGAAGGCTCCACCAATTCTCTGAGCATGGCCCAAGGGAAAACATTGCCATTCCCACTGGTCTAAGGCATTGAGGTCCTTGACATGACTGTACCAACATCAGCAATACACATTGACTCATGGCCTCATCTGTTCCCCACATATCTCACACACCCTAGAGCCTCCTACTTCATTCCAAAAATACCCACTTTTTCTACCTCTTAAAATTATTAGGACAAAATAAAATATGTTTCTGTCCTGTAATAAATCCCCTTCCCTGAATCCCTTAGCAATGATTTTGCTAATGAGTTGAAACAAACTGACAAAACGTTCCTGTTGTATTACTGCCTTCAAAGATAGAAGGCGCAAAACCATCTTTACAGTCTTGAGTCCAATTATTTGTGCTATAAATGTACATACTTTAAAACTAACGTTAATAACTAAATACTATTACCTCAAAACATTGATATTCATTATTTCCAGACAGTAAGGTTATGATTGATTTAAATATCCTGGTCTTTTAGGAGTTTTAACGTTAAGTAATATATTAATAATTAAAGGAAACATTACAGGCAATTTTGAACAGTGACTAAGAACATCTATATGCTTATTTTTCAAGTTTTACTTTATTGATGCTTCATTCTCAAGAAAATAAATGAATGTAGGGACAGAAAGCCTATTGAGAACCCATGAGCATATGATTTATTTCATCTCTATGATAGCATGCCTAAATCATAATGCCTTCATTCTCTCTGCTTACTGACAACATTATCACTCCATATAGACAATTTGATCTGCAGTTTCATGTTAGTGGCCATGCTGCAGAAGACAGAAGAAGGAGGTGCCCACATTCATAACTCACGTGAACTTCCTAATGTCCCCTCTCAATCACCTGACAGCTACAATCTACAGGCAATTCAGTTGTGCTTGTCCTCGAAGGAGTCATGCTTGGAAACCACTGAGGGAGGTTCGGCCTGTTGTTTCTACAAGTGTGCAGTTGACAGAGTTAGCATGTCAAGATCCTGATGGAGGTATGTGAAATGTGTGTGTGTGTTTCACACACACATGCACATCGTAGACACAGACACAGATAATCTCCTGGCCGGAATAAACAAGGAGGGGATTCTCTGCAATGTTTTGGTTTTGTTTCATTTGGGTGCACAGTACATCTTTTAAGGTGATCCCTGCTCTTCTGAAACACACACCTTTACCCAAACACTCTCATTAGTTAGCAAGTTCTCAACTATGGAAAGAATGAACACAGCTTGCTTATGCTTGCTCATGGATTTTTATGTACTTAAAGCTGGCGATGTTCACCAATCAGCTTTCTGGGTCCCATTCTGTGTTGAAGTGGGCTTTTTGTCTGTTTCTCTGGGATGCAGCTGTGTTAAAAGAGGTTCACCAAGGAACCCTGCTTTAGCAAAGGTGAATAAAGATATCCTCCTAAAGGGAAAGGTTAAACATGTCAAACCCTGCAGACATTCTGAACTGCACGAGAAGCAACTGCAGTGTAAAAACATAGTCTCGTACAAAGCCGCGACGTGCAATTTAATTCAGCTTCTTTGTGGGAAGCCAACTATCGGTAATGTTAAGCAAGAGCTCTGGACATAAGGAGAAGTATCAGAGATGCTGGGATTTTCCCTGTTCCCTGGGGGATGGGATCTGTGTATAGAAATGCCATTCTTGGACCTGGTTTTTTGTTTTTTTTGTTTTTTTTTTTTTTTTTTTAAGTTCTGTTCCTGAAAGATACTTTATAAGCATTTCGATAAAAATGTGCATCATTTTAAGGGGCAGCTTTTGGCCCATGTTTTGAACCATAATAGCTACATGCAAGAAACTTTTAGGTGATATTCTTTGGTGTTTTTCTAAACAGCTTAGGGAAGGAAATATTAGTTTGTTGTATGAGCCTAAGCTTTAGCCTTAAAATTCTTTGTGTGTAGGACAAACCTTTTGTCTCACATGAATGCATGTTTGGCCAATTCCACTGAGCACCTCACCTTAACCCCTCTCCTTCTCTTACTCAGTTAATTTAAGAAAAGGCACATAGAATCCCAGCTCTGCTCTGTCTTCCCTGACGGTAACACTTGTGGTGAAGATCTTCCCCAAGGAAAGGCATACACACGTGGGGTGACGGTGTGCACTTATACACAGAAATAGACACGCAAAAGCAAGTACAAACAGACACAGATGTGCATACACAGAGAGAAGCATGCGCACATGCACACACACCAGACACTTCCCTCAAATTACTTTGATTTCAAATACTTACCTAGACTTAATCTACCCTTCCTAATACATGAACCATTTATCTTCACTTGGACTCTAAAAAAATTTTTAAGCTTATAAGATTTCAATGTTTGGCTCAATAGTATTCCTTAGGTAGCTCTCAACCTTCAGAACAAATCTTTCGTTTTAATATTGGGTCACTGGGAGCCTAGTGCCTTCCAACACTGTCATTTGTCTTTTCCAGCTTATTTTCTCACCGGCTGTAAATACATAGATTTGTGTTGGTGGTGGTGGTAGTGTTAGGAACTCTGTCAACAGAACTTGCCTATTCCTCTGCTATAGTCATAGGAAGAAAAAGTCACAGAGAATGTCAAAACCCAGAGATCACCCAAAGTGCAAAGCCTTTTGTAACTAGATTTCACAACATAAACCACTTTGAGAGGCTTCCAGAATGGCAGGCACGATAGTAAATCGACGATGCCATCTGCCAAATGGCCTGGAGAGGCTGAGAACCATCGGACTCATTAATTATTGATGACAATCAGAGTCAGTTTGACTTCATTATAGGCCAAGAAGAGGAAATCATTGAGGAGCTTGATCTTAATGGACCTAAGAGTAACAAGGAAGCTGTGGGGGTGAAAGAGTCCCGCTCCCCACCTCCTGTCTTCAATCTCTTTGAGAGCAATGTGACTAGAATGAGATGGGGTGTCTAAATAATTTAGGCAAAAGTCAATTGGTGGGAGGCCATGAATTCCAAACATGTCATGTGTCTGCAGGGGTCATGGTTCACCAGATAACTATACTCTCATCTCTTATAAGAATGTGGTTGTTTAACTAAAATGTTGCTTTCTGCTAGAATCTTTACCCTGGTTTTCTTCTCTCTTTTCAAGGGCTGATGTGAGACTTTGGAGGTGGAAAAGGAGGGACCTGAAGAGAATTGTTGAAGTTCTACATCCTTTCTTCAGCTCCCTGGCTCTTTATCTAGTCCTTAAGCACAGCCTCTGCTTGTCAATGACCCACTCCTTACATGAAGCATCTACTGGTCAGTGGCCCACTGCTTACATGTAGCCTCTGCTCCTCAATGCAAAGGCTTTAGGGAAGAAATTGAACAGAGTATCCAATCTGATTGGAACTGCAGGGGGCTTTCCATAGATGGGATGCAATTATTCCACTTGGACTGCAGCCAAAGCCAGCACTCCTGTGATGCTCTGGTTCCCTTGTATTTCTCTAGTGCCTTCTCTATGCCAGCACATTGCAGTCCCCTCCCTTGAGTGAGAAGAGTACCCTCTCTCCTGGCAACCTTTCTTTTAAACAATTTAACTTCAACTGAAGTACAATGAGCCTATGACAGCCCAAATGCCACACGGTGCCTATGGACCATGGCAAGCAAACCAGAGTTCGTAAGCTCCATCATCAAAAAATTCTGTTGATGTGAAAAAAAAATGTAGAGCAAAGACATAATTAATGGCAATAAGAAGCGAAGCAAGTCAAAAAGCCAGGGGGCTCCAGCTACAGTGTTCATTTTCAAGGAGGAGGGAAAAGTATGCACTGTATTCTTGACTATGAAGTAAATGAAATGAATCATTAATTCTTTTATTTTACTGTAGGACAGAGGCACATATTGAGGAATGGACTGGAAGAGGATTAGTATAGTTTGGTCAGCTATACTCAGTGTATGGGATGAGTCATTGAGTGGTAAGCTTGAGTCTTCAAAAACAAACCACAAGGCTGGGGAGGTGGCCCAGTCAATAAAATACTTCTGAGTCAGTACAAGAACCTGAATGTAGTCATCCACCCACTTTAAAAGCTGGGTACAGATGCACACATCTACAAACTCAGCACTGAGAGGCAGAGACAAAATGATACTATCTTGCAGGTCAGTCACTCAAGCTGAAAAGGCCCACATGGGATCCAGCGAGGATCCTGTTTCAAAGAATAAGATCGAGAATGACAAAGAAAGATACTGTTGCCAACCTCTAAGTGTTGGCCTCTGAGTCCTACATGCATGTACATGAATATGCATGCATACCTGTGTGGTTCCATGTTCTGCCTCTCTGCTGGCAATGTCTGGATGCCACTGATACACTGGCTCAGCAGGTAGTGGGCAAAATCTAGGATGGGAGAGCACACAGTCTCTTCAGGATGGGAAAACGTATATCTTCAGGTTGTCAGATGTTGCTGTGTGCCAGACCAAGGAGAGTGAGTCAGAGCCTGGGTGAATAGATTCCATAGGGCTCCAGTCCAACCCAGGAATGCTGGGAATGTGGGAGTGTTACAGCTCTTACAAAAGGAATAAAGAAGTTTGGGCAGTCAGCTTGAGGCAGGTCATTCAGTCCTGCAGCTGCAGCAGCAATGGTGATAGCATCAGCCAGCACTCTGATGTGAGCCTCTGTGGGCAACAGGAGCCTGGCCAGGCAAGCAGGTCCAAGATTCAACAATGAGTGCTTCAGGCAAGAGAGCCCTCCTCCAAGCCACTCTGAGACGCTCCTCAGTGAAATAACTTGTGCACTTTATTCCATGTGGACAGCGATTCTATGAACCTTGGGCAGTGGGATGGGATTTGGAGGGTAAATGCTTTCTATTGGCTGAGGTTCTGAGCAGGCACAGACGAAGCAGCTCCACTCCTTTGGACTCGAATCTCTGAGATTCCCAGGATTTGAGTATGCTCTACCTCACCAGTGCTCATGACTGTCTGGTGGCATGCCCACATGCCCTACACACCTATATATATACATACACGTACATGCACACATACAGAACACACACACAAGAATCCTTCTCCTCTCTGATCTCTATTTAATATGACTTTATTAACGCCATGCCACACAACTTGACCTCAGATGTGGATGTTTTGAACTTCTGAGCACTGTGCATCCCTTTGAGCTGAATGGCGGTTCCCTCTTACGGATTGGCATAGTCTCATGATCTTTCCTCATTAGGAGCTCTAAGCAATTAAATCACACACACACACACACACACACACACACACACACACACACACATCTCTCTTTAATTTTGAAGTATCCCGTGCAATCCACTCATGTTTGTTCTTTGAAATCATTATTTCAAATTTTAATGGACACAGAATTAATTGGACATTATTGTTAAATTTAATAAGAAGCAAACCAAATGGCAATAATGAGAAATCCTCATTAGAGCCCACTCTGCAGCCAGCGTGGTCCTCCAAATCTGACGGGAAAGAGCATACTGCCTTGCAGAGTGCTAGGAACATTGCTGTTTGCCTCTCTAATAGAATGTTTTTAATCCTTGTATTCAAGGTATTTGCTCATGGATGGCTATGCTTGATCCTTCAGCTAAGGCACGTGCTATTATTTTCTTGCCATGCATGATAAAAACACAGTTTCACATGCTTATTATGACTTCCCCAAGGTCACACTGACAGGTACGTGTTGCAGCCCTAGTGCTTTGTCCACTTCAAATTCTCCCAACTCCCCTCAACGGTAAGAACAAGAACTAAGAAATTACCAAGCATGGCAATACACACCTGTAATCAGTACATAGCGGCTGAGGCAGGAGGAGTATGAGCTTAAAGCAAGCCTACGCTACATAGTAAGTATATCTTACAGAAAAAAAAAGAGTAAAATGGACAGAATTATTTTACAGGTTAACTGCTGGCAAAAGATATGAAACTCCCTTGGTTCAATGACAAAGTGTTATAGACACTCACAGGAAAGTCATGGCCAGCGAAACATTTCATCCTATGCTTTCTTTAAGAGAGTTTCTGAATATGAAACAAGTTATCTCACAAGAAAGAAATCTTAAATATAAAGAACCCAGGCCATTTAGAATTGGCATTACACATAGTTGCCTTTGCCCTTTCTCCAAAGTGAAACATTGCCATTGTGATACTGATGGTAAGAAAAAGACTTTTCCTCCCTCTCCCCTAGAAAGTTGTGTTTTTATCCAACAGTCATTGACAGATATCAGGAAACAGGAAAAAACCAACCCATATCTACAAAATGTGTACTCAGAAAACTGGCAGAGAATTATCTTTAGGTCCTAACTGAAACAAATAATGGAGTTTGCTTGAGTTGGTATAGACAATATAACAGAATCTAGGAAATGGCTGACTTGAGACTTGACCTGGTGTCCTTCTGTAAATTCTATACTGTGGAACTCCATGCTGCCTTTCCAAGACTGGGGCAGTATCTGTAGACACTGTATCTGAGTGTTTCTATGTCCAGTAAATCATGCCTTCTGTTCAGACATATCTGAGTTCTGGTTTACACAAGTAGTAATAACAAACAGAAATTTTCTACACAAATATGTTACACCCACAAGTGACAAAAAAAAATGTCATCTCAAGAGAGTACATCTTAGCCACAGATGGCCCTTGATCTGCTGAGCTATTAATACTTGCTATTAGTATTGGCAAGCTTGGAGCTAGAGAAAAGTAGGTTGTAGGAACTAGAAGAAGCAGATGCTAAAGTGGGAAAGAAGGAGTATACAAGGTGGACAACTAACATGGACACTCTTTTGAGTAAAGTCAAGGCAGATATATAGGAAAATAAACTTATCTAATAAGAGGCTTATTTTTATCTTGTACTTTAGTCTTTTGTGCAGATAGATTTTTGCAAGAACTGGCAAAAGCGCCCATTTTCCTATCTTGGACACTATGGTTTACGAATAACACAAAACAAAGATCTACAGAGAACGAACCCAGTGATCCATCCCCTCCAGGAAGTCACCAGGGTCTCAGGAAAGCCCAAGAGCTGTCTGAGATGCTGCTCTATCAACAGTCACCCTGTCAAGCTTCTGTCAGTTGCCCTCTTGATTAACAGCATCCAGTTGATTCTCACCAGAGAGAAACTAAAGGACACAGAGCAAAAGAAGGCCCAGCTAGGGCACTTCTCCCTTAACTACTATGTTTGGCTGTGCTCTCTTCCTATGCTGAGAGCTAGGATCACAGTTCTTGGCAACCAAACCCACTTGTCAGCACTAGGACAAGCTTTGTATCTTGACCTCAAAGGAACTCCCAAGGGTACATAGCCACCAAAAGAGTTTAAAATCACGAACTGAGGTTCGTGACCAGGCATCACCAGATGCTATGCTTCTGGCTGCGGTTAATTAATGATCTTTTGTACCTCAACTTAGTGAGGTGTAACATGGGACTAATGCTAGCCCCTGCATTAATGAGGGTGTGTGAGGGTTAAGTGAGAAAGAACTTCACACTGTGGCCAGCACGGAAAGAGTCAACAAGCAATAATTGTCACTGGTATTGTTACTACTGTCATGTTTCAACATCAACAGTGTAGAAAAAGAAGGAAGGTTTGCTCTCAAAGGTCCATTAACTTTTAAAACTAAAAGACCTTGCCAAAGACCTAGTAAATGTCAGTGAACATATGCCCTTCCTAAACTAGAAAAATGTCTAGGCCGTCTCATCTTTCTAGCATAGGCAGAGCATAGGCTGCAAGCCTTGCATTTGCCATGTCAAATATTAATAGTCCATGTCTGAGTATGTGCACTCAGTTCTAGAAAAGATGTCATCTCCATATCAAGGGATTAATATCATTGCTTGAATGTTTCCTCTAAGCTGAGATCTCTTTCGTTTTATAGGATTGTCTATTATTAATCGTTTTCTTTAATATCTTAATAATGTGATAGGAAAATCAAATTAGCCTGGTAGGAATTTCCCATCAAACTATATTAACCTGGTCTAGTAAAGACTTCAGTTTTCTTCCTAATGAGAGTGCTAATAGCCTTCTCAGTCTGCACAGTGCACAGGACATACAAGCTCCTAGCCCACCCCCATTTTATGGTGGATGTAGCAGAGCTGTCACGGACCTTTTCCCTTGTTGCTAGTTAAAGCCAATCTATTTCCAATGCTAGTCAATTCTTTCTCTAAATCAGTTTTCCTATGATCTCTAAACTGCCAATTACCCACCAACCTATACAATCATGGATTCTAGCAATGGACTCTGTCAGGCCTGTTGACACTGCAGCCCACCCCTACAGCCATAGAGATGCCATAGTGATTCTTCAAAACCCTTTGCCATGTATGCAAGGGGTTGAATATGTCCCCTAAAATTTCAATGTTGGAATCTTAATCCCCAAAGTCATATGGTTAATGGTGTTTGTAGACCAGGCCTTTGGTGAGCCATTAATCATATATGAGGTCACAGTAGGGCCCCTCCAAGGGCAGTACTTTTTTATATATAAGGATAGGAAGAGTAACAAGTCCTAGCACACTTGATCTGCCTTACCCTCACACATTGGAGCACAACAATCACTAAGCTCTCTTATTTTGCAGCCTCCAAAATCATGAGTCAAGAGTCAAGAAGATTTCCATCCATTAAAACTTGCCCAGTATTCAATATTTTGGTATAGTAACAGGAAATGAACTATGGAAATCCATATCCATTACCTGATGAAGCTGGGAATAAGGCCACAAGTTCTTGGCATTTCAAGGGTTTTCAGAGCTGGTCTTGAATCACTTTTGCAAACTTAGCTTGCACTGCTCTGTTGTTCTTAACATTTAAACAAAATGCCAAATGTTTGATTTACTAAATGAAGACTCAAGACACAGGACACTGTGATGAAAGCCTGAAAGCTCAGAAAGGCTGAGAAAGCACCCAGCTGACCTTCCTACTCCACTGACGTCCCAGAAGGAAAAATCTCCTTCTCCATGCTGTCCTAAATACTCTTCAAATTAAAGGCCTTCCTTTCCCTTTCCTGAGTTTTTTTATGTTCACTCCCTGTCAACTGGTGACTTGCTTTACATCTTATCATTGACTTTATTTAGCTCTTGTTACAGAAAGGTCTTGGGTTAAAGGTGTGTGGTAGGGTTGAGCCACACCACAGCAGGAAACAGGTTTTTCCAGTTCACACTCTCAGGGTTCACAATGTGTTCAAGTATCCTGTAACACTGTAACCCCTCCATGCTCAGAGTGGATTTCTCAGTTGTGTGAAAAGTTTGTCTTGGCATATGTGCAAAGTATTTCCAAATTTGTCCCCTATCTTCTCTACTGGGTTGCATATATTCATTTATACAATTTGTACCATCTGATTCCTGCGAGGTCCTATGACTTGTAGACTAACAGGTTCTAGGAGTCCCTATAGGAAACTGACCCTCAATGGTGCTTCATGGTATGAATTTGAAGAGCCCTAGCCAACTTTAAAAGAGAGAAATGAGCTGACAGGTGTGTAAGTTAGAATAGCATAAAGATTACTTGAATTAACAATGGCAGTGGCACAGTACAGGTGGAGATCAAGCTCCACTGGGACTGAGGTGACAACAGTGATTCTCAAACTGGGAGATCAGATAGCACTGCTCTTGACAGGTAGGGACTGTACAGGAAAGAAGATGCACTGAACTTCAACTTCATGGTTAGTATATGGCTGGGAAATCTAAAGGCTCCATGACATCTTTGAAGGAGGCCCTCATCCTTACAGCTCTGGGAAGATATGACTGAGCAAAGTCACACTGACAATCCAACAGCAAAATTCACCAGATGTCTTCTGCAAGGTAAAGCACTTGTAGGCATGAAGTGGGGGCCTATGAGGTGAGATGGGAACTTTAGAAAGATGGATCCAAAGTCTGAGAACAGGGAATGTGCAGCTTCTACCAGATTTTATTTTCAGTGCACGCTGCTGTCCATCATCTCATCCCCCTCAGAGGGTCAGATATCCCCAAGTCAAATTTCCCAGTCCTTATTATACAAGATAATATTTTATAAGCCAACAGAGAACCACTACCCACCACCACCACCACCACCACCACCACCACCACCTGGATTGCCTCTAGGACCCCAGGAAGAATTAGATCTTAGACAGAGAGGCACAGGCATGATTCAGAAGTCCTCATTTGCTCATAGACAGAGCTTATCATATCAACTGCTTGTAGTATATATAAACTGTAGAAATAGTGTGGAAGTGTGGATTCTAGACAACATCGTGATCACTGGCACCCCCATGGAAACTACCAGCCTTCTAAGGGAATACTCACTCTAAAGCTCCTTCCTATAGAGCTAATGTCCACTACTTGCTCACTCCCCCTAGTCCACTTAGCTGAGGGGTGATTTTGACTCCTCATTGTCATTTGCCCTAAGGTATTGCATCATCATTTGATGGCTTCTCTCAGCCCCACTCACTATGTTATCACATTGAACTTTCCCTAACTGTTTGGTCTAAATGCCCTGGGCCCTGTCGGGTACTTCCTTTCCTATCTTTTTCTCCTGCCATTCTATCTAACAGGAAATCCCAGATGCTTTTCTTCTCCATTCACACCCAATTCTGAGTACTTCACCTCGGGTCATCAAAACATGTCTGGAGCTTTTCTCACACTGACCGGTTCTCTCGTCCTATAATTCAATTCTATATTCACACCACCAACCTGCAAATAGTGTTGAGACCCCATAGATAGAGGGTTTAACTCCACGGAGCACACGCATGCTAGATGTCAATCAAAAGCAGCAAGTTTCATCTATACTTCTGAACAGCCAGCTGTGAATGAGGCATTCCACAGTCTCCTCCTTGTGTTTGATGAGGACAGCTCACAGAACTCAGGAAAATACTTAGGCTTGTTGGCTTATTAGAAAACAAAGATGGGGATAGTAGGAGGAAGGGAGGAAGGTATGCAGAGCTCTCAGGCCTTCTTCAGCTACACTACCTCCAAGAACCCAACTATCCTGCTAGCCACCAAGCCTTCAAATTGGGTTCATTTGGATGATTTGTGGGAGCTCACCATGTTGGGAGTAACTAGCTTCCCCACTGCTCTCTGGTTATGAAGTTTTCTCTGTTCCCTCTGTCCTCCCTGAAGCTGTAGGTAACAGTGAAATTTCCAGCCCTTTAGTTACTAGTTTGTTTCTCTCAAGCTAGGAAGCCAGTTGCCTCCTAAATCCATTCAGGAGCCACCAAGAGTCACCAGCTAGAACAAGATGCTCCAGACTCTACAAAATGCCAGAGGACATGGGAGTTCTATGCCAGTATATAGAATCAGATATCAAATGTAAGGAGGAAGAGAGCCCCTTAGTGCTCCAACTATAAGAGTTTCAGAAGCTGTCAGGCTTAGGGGTCTGTGTGTGTGTGTGTGTGTGTGTGTGTGTGTGTGTGTGTGTGTGTGAGAGAGAGAGAGAGAGAGAGAGAGAGAGAGAGAGAGAGAGAGAGAGAGAGAGAGAGATATTCTGGGAATCAGAATCAAACCTGAGCCTGGCAAATACTATACCACTATATTTAGTCAAATATAATTTTCTATAAGAAACACATAAATATACTCTACAGCTATTCTTGTTCTTCAACCCTCTTTGCTTAGATTTCATTCCATACTGCCTTACTTTAAAGCTACAAAGTCAGCCTTTAAAAATAAAAATCTCTGTGCCCATAACTAAATTGTACATTTATATCATATCCCTCCCCCAAATACTTACAAAATCTTCTCAGAAGGAGGGGCAGAAAGAGTTTAAAAGCCAGAGATGGTTGTGAATACCAAGAAAATGGTGTTTTCCAGACACAGAGAGGCAGATATACATATGATTTCATAACAGTCGTAACAACATATATAAGACCTTTACAAGATTTAGCCATAGAACATGGCAGCATAGAGAAAAGGTAGACATGGAATCCCACCATGAGCTTAGAAGCTACTGCCATTTGATAACTATGGTAACAAGGAGAACTAGTTTTCATTACCGATGTGACACCTAACAGGCTGACCCTATGGGCAGAAAGTGGGGCAGGCTTCAGCCCTAGGACAAGCTGAGCAACACAAACTGGACTTGATAGGAAAATAAGAAAAGAAAGGGAAGCAATCATCTCCAAATTAGATAAGAAGGGATGGAAAGATAGAGCAGCTCATAAGGGGAGGGAGCACTAGAGGGTGATGAATATGTTCAAAATACATTGTATACAATTCTCTTTTTTTTTCTAAATTCATATATTTAAACATGCAAGAATGTATTTTTAATTAGGTATTTTCTTCATTTACATTTCAAATGCTATCCCAAAAGCCCCCCATACCCTCACCCCACTATTCCCCTACCCACCCACTGCCACTTCTTGGCCTTGGCATTCCCCTGTACTGAGGCATATAAAGTTTGCAAGACCAATGATGGCTGACTAAGCCATCTTGTGCTACATATTCAGCTAGAGACACGAGCTCTGGGGGTACTGGTTAGTTCATATTGTTGTTCTACCTATAGGGTTGCAGACACCTTTAGCTCCTTGGGTACTTTCTCTAGTTCCTCCATTGGGGGCCCTGTGTTCCATCCAATAGCTGACTGTGAGAACCCACTTCTGTGTTTGCCAGGCACTGGCATAGCCTCACAAGAGACAGCTATATCAGGGTCCTTTCAGCAAAATCTTACTGATGTATGCAATGGTGTCAGCGTTTGGAGGCTGATTATGGGATGGATCCCCAGGAGTGGCAGTCTCTAGATGGTCCATCCTTTCGTCTCAGCTCCAAACTTTGTCTCCGTAACTCCTTCACAATTCTCAACAGCAATAATAAATTCCCTATTTTAGAAGGTGATATTGACCTACATATATCTCTTACTTTTTTATTTTTTATGTGTATTATTGCTATTTTAAAAGACAATGTGCTTTCTTTTTCAAGCTATAGTTATTATGAGGGAAATATTTGTGTTTTATTGTTATTTTAATCTTTGATGGACCTTGTTAAATGATCTGATTAATAAGAATAACAACTGTGTTTTCTTCTATTTCACATACTGTTCTTTGATCTTTGCATAAACTACATTATTCTGATGATAAAAACTAGAAATGATCATTACTGTAATAGCTAGTTATAGAGAAAGAACTGGGCCCAAACTACTTGCTCAAGGTCACACAGCTAGTAAATGAAAGAACACTATTAGAGCTCAGCGTTCTGGCCCCAGAGTATAAACTCTCAATGAGAGTCATAAGCAGACCTTGTTAAACAAGCAGAAACAAAGGGGAAGGAAATTGTGACACTCATGCCATGCTGTGGACAAACATTGGTCACAGAATGCTCGTGAAATGAGCAAGTCACAAAAGAACAAGCTCTGTGTGATTCGATTTATGTGAGGTTCAATACAGACAATGATAGGAGAATGGTTATATCCAGAGGCTAATATGAGAGAAGACACTGAAGCCAGTGTTTATTGGTTTGTTGTTCCAGTTCATGAAGATAACATTCTGGACGGACATCTGTCCTAATGTGTGGATATAGAGATATGTATTTTGAAGGTAGTTTGATGGCATGTCTATTGAATAGCAAAATAATAGAAGCTTCATCCCTAGGGCTTATGATCTCCCTAGCCTTGGTCAGAGAAATTTCTTTGTGTATAAGATGCTGATTAATGCAAAGACTCTTAATTAGCCAAACTATTATCTGTGGTCAAGGAAGACTAGGGAAAAACATGTCTTCTGTATGTGGCAGGACCATTGTACTCATGAACTAATAGCAGCCGGATTTGCTTGGGTAAGATTTCTACAATATCAAGCCAATCAACATTATTGCATGGAGAGAGCTTATTACACAAGCTGCCACCCCAAGCTGGGGAGCTATTGACAGTAGATGATTTTAGAGAAGGGAAAGATAGTTTTCCTTAAATGTGGCCCCTGGTAGGTTGACTATACTCCCAGTAGATGAAACACTCCCATATGCATGTGAGCAATGTTAATTAGACTTAGTGTGTTATTGGAAGAAAAGGAAAAAGACATTTAGTTGGGCATAGATATTTGGGCATTGGGGATTCTAAGAAATATTACATGAGTGGGGTTTTTTTAATTAAATATTGTAAAGTTAGTGTTTAAGACCAGAATTTAAATCATTTTTATCTCCCTCACCTTGAAAGACTTTTATGTACATGTTTTGATCCTCCCACACACATGCCCCAGTAAAAACCTTTCCTTTCATTATGAAGGTGGAGGATGGTGGTGGATATACAGCGACATCAGTGTGAACGTCAAGCCACTGAACACCACACATAAAACTAAGTGTGACTCTAAAAAGTCTTTAATTTCTTTCCTTCTTTCTTCCTTGACCAAGGTATCATTGAGGAGAGTGTTGTTCAGTATCCACGTGAATGTTGGCTTTCTATTATTTATGTTGTTATTGAAGATCAGCCTTAGTCCATGGTGATCTGATAGGATGCATGGGACAATTGCAATATATTTGTATCTGTTGAGGCCTGTTTTGTGACCTATTATATGGTCAATTTTGGAGAAGTTACCATGAGGTGCTGAGAAGAAGGTATACCCTTTGGTTTTAGGATAAAATGTTCTGTAGATATCTGTTAAATCCATTTCTTTCATAACTTCTGTTAGTTTCACTGTGTTTCTGTTTAGTTTCTGTTTCCAGGATCTATCCATTGAAGAGAGTGGGGTGTTAAGGTCTCCCATTATTATTATGTGAGGTACGATGTGTGCTTTGAGCTTTACTAAAGTTTCTTTAATGAATGAGGCTGCCCTTGCATTTGGAGAGAAGATATTCAGAATTGAGTGCCTCTTGGAAGATTTTACCTTTGATGAGTATGAAGTGCCCCTCCTTGTATTTTTTGATAACTTTGGGTTGGAAGTCAATGTTATTCGATATTAGAATGGCTACTCCAGCTTGTTGCTTCAGACCATTTGCTTGGAAAATTGTTTTCCAGCCTTTCACTCCAAGGAAGTGTCTGTCTTTTTCTCTGAGATGGGATTCTAGGAAGCAGCAAGATGTTGGGTCCTGTTTGTGTAGCCAGTCTGTTAGTCTATATCTTTTTACTGGGGAATTGAGTCCATTGATATTAAAAGATATTAAGGAGAAGTAATTGTTGCTTCCTGTTATTTTTGTTGTTAGAGTTAGGATACTGTTCTTGTGGCTGTCTTCTTTTAGGTTTGTTGAAGGATTACTTTCTTGGTTTTTCTAGGGTGTAGTTTCTGTCCTTGTATTGGTGTTTTCCTGTTATTATCCTTTGAAGGGCTGGATTCATGGAAAGATAATGTGTGAATTTGGTTTTATCATGGAATACTTTGGTTTCTCCATCTATGGTAATTGAGAGTTTTGCTGGGTATAGTAGCCTGGGCTGGCATTTGTGTTCTCTTGATGTCTCTATAACATCTGTGCAGGATCTTCTGGCTTTCATAGTCTGGTGAGAAGTCTGGAGTAATCCTAATAGGCCTGCCTTTATATGTTACTTGACCATTTTCCCTTACTGCTTTTAATGTTCTGTCCATATTTAGTGCATTTCTTGTTCTGATTATTATGTGTCGGAAGGAATTTCTTTTCTGTTCCAGTTTATTTGGAGTTCTGTAGGCTTCTTGTATTTTTATGGGCATCTCTTTCTTTAGGTTAGGGAAGTTTTTTTTTTTTCTATAATTTTGTTGAAGATATTTGCTGGCCCTTTAAGCTGAAAATCTTCATTCTCATCTACTCCTATTATCGGTAGGTTTGGTCTTCTCATTGCGTCTTGGATTTCCTAGATGTTTTGAGTTAGGATCTTTTTGCATTTTGCATTTTCTTTGATTGTTGTGTCCATGTTCCCTATGGAATCTTCTGCACCTGAGATTCTCTCTTCAATCTCTTGTATTCTGTTGCTGATGTTCACATCTATAGTTCCTGATTTTTTTCCTAGGGTTTCTATCTTCTGAGTTGTCTCCCTTTGGGCTTTCTTTATTGTTTCTACTTCCATTTTTAGATCCTGGATGGTTTTGTTCAATTCCATCACCTGTTTGGTAGTGTTTTCCTGTAACTTTCTAAGGGATTTTTGTGTTTCCTCTTTAAAGGCTTCCAGCTGTTTACCTGTGTTTGCCTGTATTTCCTTCTTAAAGTCCTCCATCATCATCATGAGAAGTGACTTTAGATCCATATCTTGCTTTTCTGGTGTGATGGTGTATCCAGGATTTGCTATGGTGAGAGAGTTTCTTTCTGATGATACCAAGGAACCTTGGTTTCTGTTGCTTCTGTTCTTATGCTTGCCTCCTGCCATCTGATAATCTCAAGTGCTTGCTGCCCTCAATATATCTGACTGGAGCGTGTCCTTCCTATAATCCCAGTTGATTCAGGGCTCCTTAAAGTCTAGATTTCTCTGTGAACCTTTGATTGTGGGCTCCTGTGGACTTGAGATTCTGGGTGTGTCAGAGTTTTTGGCAGTCAAGCTTCCTCTGAGACCCTGACATACCCAAACTAATGGGACACAATGAAAGCATTCCTGAGAAGAAAACTCATAGCTCTGAGTGCCTCCAAAAAGAAACTAGAGAGAGCTTACACTAGCACTTGACAGCACACCTAAAAGCTCAAGAACAAATGGAAGCAAATTCACCCACGAGGAGTAGACAGCAGGAAAAAATCAAACTCAGAGGCAAAATCAACTAAGTGGAAACAAAAAGGACTATTCAAAGAATCAACCAAATCAGGAGCTGATTCTTGTGAAAATCCACAAGATAGATAAGCCCTTAGCCAGAGTCACTAGAGGACACAGGGACAGCATCGAATTAACAAAATCAGAAATGAAAAGGGAGACATAACAAAAGATCCTGAGGAAATCCAAAACACCATCAGATCCTTCTACAAAAGTCTATACTCAACAAAACTGGAAAACCTGAATGAAATGGACAAATTTCTAGACAGATACCAGGTACCAAAGTTATATCAGAATCAGACTAATGACCTAAACAGTGCTATATGCCCTAAAGAACTAGAAGCAGTCATTAATAGTCTCCCAACCAAAAAAAAGCCCAGGACCAGATAGGTTTAGTGCAGAGTTCTATCAGAGCATAAAAGAAGACCTAATTCCAGTTCTTCTCAAACTATTCCACAAAATAGAAACAGAAGGTACTCTACCCAATTCATTCTACAAAGCCATAATTACTCTGATACCTAAACCACTAAAAGACCCAACAAAGATAGAGAACTTCAGACCAATTTCCCTTATGAATATCGTTGCAAAAACACTCAATAAAATCCTCACAAACTGAATCCAAGAACACATCAAAACAATCATCCATCATGACCATGTAGGCTTCATCCCGATGATGCAGGGATGGTTTAATATCGGAAATCCATCAACGTAATCCATTATATAAACAAAATCAAAGACAAAAACCACATGATCATCTCGTTAGATGCTAAGAAAGCATTCGACAAAATCCAACACCCCTTCATGATAAAAGTCTTGGAAAGATCAGGAATTCAAGGCCCATACCTAAACATGATAAAAGCAATCTACAGCAAACCAATAGCCAACATCAAACTAAATGGAGAGAAACTTGAAGCAATCCCACTAAAATCAGGGACTAGACAAGGCTGCCTACTTTCTCCCTACCTATTCAATATAGTACTTGAAGTCCTAGCCAGAGCAATTTGACAACAAAAGGAGGTCAAGGGGATACAAATTGGAAAGGAAGAGTCAAAATATCACTATTTGCAGATGATATGATAGTATATATGAAGTACCCTAAAAATTCCACCAGAGAACTCCTAAACCTGATAAACAGCTTCAGTGAAGTAGCTGGATATAAAATTAACTCAAACAAATCAATGGCCTTTCTCTACACAAAGAATAAACAGGCTGAGAAAGAAATTAGGGAAACAACACCCTTCACAATAGTCACAAATAATATAAAATACATTGGTGTGACTCTAACTAAGGAAGTGAAAGATCTGTATGATAAGAACTTCAAGTCTCTGAAGAAATAAATCAAAGAGGATCTCAGAAGATGGAAAGATCTTCCATTCTTATGGATTGGCAGGATCAATATAGTGAAAATGGCTATTATACCAAAAGCAATCTATAGATTCAATGAAATCCCCATCAAAATTCCAACTCAATTCTTCAATGAATTAGAAAGGGCAATTTGCAAATTCATCTGGAATAACAAAAAACCTTGGATAGCAAAAACTCTTCTCAATGATAAAAGAATCTCTGGTGGAATCACCATGCCTGAACTAAGGCTGTACTACAGAGTAATTGTGATAAAAAACTACATGGTACTGGTATAGCAACAGACAGGTAGAACAGTGGAATAGAATTGAAGACATAGAAATGAACCCACACACCTATGGTCACTTGATGTATGACAAGGGAGCTAAAACCATCCAGTGGAAAAAGAAAGCATTTTCAACAAATGGTGCCGGAACAACTGGTGGTTATCCTGTAGAAGAATGCTAGTTGACCCATTCTTATCTCCTTGTACTAAGGTCAAGTCCAGAGACACTGAAACTTATAGAGGAGAAAGTGGGGGAAAAGCATCGAAGATACGGGCACAGGGGAAAAAAATCCTGAATACAATAGCAATGGCTTGTGCTGTAAGATCGAGAATTGACAAATGAGACCTCATAAAATTGCAAAGTTTCTGTAAGGCAAAAGACACTGTCAATAAGACAAAAAGGCCACCAACAGATTGGGGAAAGACTTTTACCAATCCTAAATCAGATAGGGGAATAATATCAGATATATATATATCTCAAGAAGATGGACTCCAGAAAACCAAATAACCCCATTAAAAAATGGGGCATAGAGCTAAACAAAGAATTCTCATCTGAGGAATATTGAATGGCTGAGAAGCACCTGAAAAAATGTTCAACATCCTTAATCATCAGGGAAATGCAAATTAAAACAACCCTGAAATTCCACCTCACACTAGTCAGACTGGTTAAGATAAAAAATTCCTGTGACAGCAGATGCTGGTGAGGATGTGGAGAAAGAGGAACACTCCTCCATTGTTGGTGGGATCACAAGCTTGTACAACCACTCTGGAAATCAGTCTGGTGGTTCCTCACAAAATTGGACGTAGTACTACCGGAGGATTCAGCAATATCTCTCCTGGTCATATATCCAGAAGATGTTCCAACATCTAATAAGAACACATGCTCACTATGTTCATAGCAGCCTTATTTAAGAAAGAACCCAAATGTCCCTCAACAGAGGAATGGATACAGAAAATGTGGTACATTTATGCAATGGAATACTACTCAGCTATTAAAAACAATGAAGTTATGAAATTCGTAGGCAAATGAACGGATCTGGTGGGTGTCATCCTGAGTGAGGTAATCCAATCACAAAAGAACTCACATGGTTTGCATTCACTGATAAGTGGCCATTAGCCCAGAAACTTAGAACACCCAAGATACAATTTGCAAAACATATGAAACTCAAGAAGAAAGAAGACCAAAGTGTGGACACTTCGTACATTCTTAGAATTGGGAACAAAACACCCACAGAAGGAGTTACAGAGACAAAGTGTGGAGCTGAGATGAAAAGATAGACCATCCAGAGACTGCCCCACCTGGGGGTCCATTCCATAATCAGCCACCAAACCCAGACACTATTGCATATGCCAGCAAGATTTTGCTGAAAGGACCCTGATAGAGCTGTCTCTTGTGAGGCTATGCCAGTGCCTGGCAAATACAGAAGTGGATGCTCACAGTCAGCTATTGGATGGAACACAGGGTCCCCAATGGAGGAACTAGAGAAAATACCCAAGGAGCTGAAGGGGTCTGCAACCCTATAGGTAGAACAACAATATGAACTAACCAGTACCCCCAGAACTCGTGTCTCTAGCTGCATATGTAGCAGAAGATGGCCTAGTCAGCCATCATTGGGAAGAGAGACCCCTTGGTCTTGCAAACTTTATATACCCCAGTACGGGGGAAACACCAATGCCAAGATTGGGAGTGGGTGGGTAGGGGAGGGGGGTATAGGGGACTTTTGAGATAGCATTTGAAATGTAAATGAAGTAAATACCTAATAAAAAAGTGAAAAAAAAAACCTGAGTGTGACTCTCATGCCATGCATTGGGTCAGCCTCCCGCAATACAAAACACTGAAGAAAAAGAAGTTTAACGTTAAGTTTTGTCTTATCCTTAGATTACCATGGCAGACATATTGGTGAGGGGAGTAGATTTTCAAGTTAATAACAGCACAGAGGCTGGCTAGGTGAGATAAGACTGTCTGCATTACTTTCAACAACTAATCAGTTGCACTGCTTTGACCATGGCATGGGTTGCAATGTGCAGGTGTTTATCATTCTTACTTGAGGGGATAGAATCTTAGGACTCACCTGTGCATGATACAATATGACCTGAGGAGAATTTAAATAGCCTTCATATAAATGGTGAAGCAAATGGCCAACTTCCTCAAGGAGCAAATGAATCAATGCAACTATATTGGATTTTTCTGAGAACAGTGTTATGCCCAGGACCATGGTAACTGAGAGGTCTCTGTGACTTTCTGTAGATAAATTCCCTTGAGGAATGATAGCTTCTCTCAGCTCCCTGGATGTGCTTCCAACATCTGCCTGCTCTACCAGGTGAGTCCCAAGTCTCTCCAGCTGTAGTTATAGAACCTTGAGCTCTTCCCTGAAGTTCAGACTCTATGTTCCCACTTGCTGCCAGATGTCTTCTGATTTATGCCTAGAAGTCATCTTAAAAGCAAAGGTCTGCCCTGTGTTTTCTCTTGTGGAAATCTGTTCCCTGTGGTCCTCTCCATTCAAACACATGAAACCCATATCAATTCTACTTCCTAATCCTTAAAACAAATTATTTCACCCAGAAAATACACACACACACACACACACACACACACACATTCTCTTGTTTTTTTCTAAGATTACATGAAATTTTACTATGTTCAGGCCCCATCACCAATCCTCAATGGGTGACTCTTCACCAGGTCTCCTGTGTCACTAGTGCCTCCCCCGTCCATTCCTTCCATGGAAGCCCAGGATAGAATATTTGTATTGCTATTATTTATTATACTTGTTCTTTATTCTTGAGAATTTTATAAATATACTCAATGAAATATGGCCATATTTGCTCTCCCTTATCTTCCCTTTTCAATTTCTCCCTTCAAAATGGCATGTCTTTCTCCTTTATAATCCATTAAGTTCAATCCATGTGGATGGATACAGGTCCTGCACTGGGACAAAGGAATCCTACTAGCAAGAACACTCCAATAAAGAACGACTCTCTCTCCCTCAGGAGCTATCAACCGCCAATAGCTCCTTAGCAAAGGGTCTAAAGAGCACCTACCCCATCAATGCAGAACTCAGGCTGTTTACTTTTTGCACAGTTCTTGTGAAGGTAACCAAAACTGCCATGAGTTCATGAGTAGGATATCCACCTCATGTCCAGAAAACCGCATATTTCAGCATTTCTCTTCATCATCCACTTATTCCATTCTTTCTACCTTCTATTCTTCGATGTTCCCAAAGCATTGGAGAGGGAGCTAATGAAGATGTCCTGAGCTGGATCCCACTTTGGGCCTTTCACTGGATGTTCTTTTCCTCGGGCTCCTCTCCATTTTCATCCCTGTAACTCTTCCAGACAGGAACAATTATGGGTCAGAGTTGTGACTGTGGGATGGCAACCCCACTCCTCACTTGATGTCCTGTCATCCTGTCACCTGAAGGTGCTCTATAAGTTCCCTCTCCCAACTGTTGGACATTTCATGTAAGGTTCCTCCCTTTGAGTTATGAGAATCTCTTAACTCCCAGGTCTCTGGTGCATTCTGGAGGATCCCCCAACCTCCTATCTCTCAAGGTTGCCTGTTTCCATTCTTTCTCCTGGCCCTCAAGGCTTCAGTCCTTTTTCCTCACCCAA
Source organism: Mus musculus (assembly GCF_000001635.26). NCBI lineage: Eukaryota > Metazoa > Chordata > Mammalia > Rodentia > Muridae > Mus > Mus musculus. The sequence goes on from NC_000075.6 coordinate 34,297,325, forward strand.
TACCAGATCAGGTACCCCTCTCCCCTCACCGTCCCCCCACCCCATCCTCCCTCCCCACTTATGACTGCTTTCTTCTCTCTCCCAAGTGAGCCTGAGGTGTCCTCACTTGAGCATTTCAGCTTGTTGAGCCTTTTGAATTCTGTGAATTGTATCTTGTGTATTATATATGGTTTTATTTTATTTTTGGCTAATATCTACTTATTAGTGAGGACATTCCATGCATGTCCTTTTGCGTCTGAGTTACCTCACTCAGGATGATATTTTCTAGTTCCATCCATTTGCCTGCAAAAGTCAGGATGTCCTTGTTCTTAATAGCTGAGTAGTATTCCATTGTGTAAGTGAACCACATTTTCTGTATCCATTCTTCTGTGGTGGGACATCTAGGTTGTTTCCAGCTTCTGGCTATCATGAGGTCTCTATGAACATAGTACAACACGTGCTCCTGTGGCATGGTAGGCCATCCTTTGGGTATATTCCCAAGAGTGGTATAGCTGGGTCTTCAAGTAGATCTATTTTCCAGCTCAAGGGGTGGTCCCAAGGACTCTATTACTGAGACTATAGAGTGCTCACGAAAATGGCTCTAGCATGACTGCACTCCAAAAGACCCAACAAGCAGCTGAAAGAGTCAGATGCAGATATTAGCACAAAACCAATGGATAGAAGCAGCTGACCCCTGTTGTTGTATTAGAGAAGGCTGAAAGAAGCTGAAGAGAAGGGAGATCCTGTAGGAGGATCGGCAGTCTCAATTAATCTGGACCCCTGAGATCTTTCAAACACTGGACCACCAAACAGACACCATACAGCAGATGATATGAAGCCCCCAGCAAACATAGAGTAGAGGACTTCCAGGTCTATGTTTATTCAGAGATGATGCACCTAACCCTCAAGAGACTGGAGACCACAGAGAGTTTAGAGGTAAGATGGGGTGGAGTGTGGGGGCATTCATGTGGAAACAGGGTGTGGTGGGGATGAAGTATGGAATGTGGAGCAGTTGGAGGGTGGGAGGGGAGGGCGGGGAATGGAATATGGAGTGTTAAAAATGAATTACAAATAAAATTTTAAAAAATAAAGATGTCCTATTTAGGGATAAGTACTAAGTCTCTGTTTTCATCACTTATGTATGTCATCATGACTGCTGCCCACTGGCCTAAATCAACAGCAGCCCAAGTCTATGAGTATATAAAAAAAATGCTTAGAAGCAATTCGACAACATGATTGTTGGGCAAAGTAAGAGCATCAGGGCTATTAAATACCTAGACTTGGGCTTTAGGCCAGGATTACTGTACCATGCATAAAATTTCCTCCTGTTCATCAATCTCAAATCCAATGAGAAGGTGGTCATCGTCCCATAACATTCACACAACCCACTGTACCAGCGGGAACATCAAGCCTGACAGATCAGTATTGCAGAAGGCAGGTTTTAACAATAGGTGAGAATAACCATGCCTTTTCTCCCGAAGCAGTCCACAGAGCACCAAAAAGGAGAGTTTCCTTGTTGGTTTGAGATTGGTGTTTCTCTGTCCTACTGCCAAAGTATGTGGTATACTCACCAATAGATTCTTACCATGTCATTGTGATGGGTAAGCAAGAGAAATGTCAATACCCTGTGCTTCTTTACAGCCACTGGGGATCTTCTTTACACTATTATTTTTATTTAATAAATTATGCCTTCTGGGAGTAGCATTATCTACACATGTAGGGTAATCTGGTGGAGAAAATAATAGATTATAGATAAGGAGAGAGGTAGTATAGTGAAAGTAGAGAAGCTTAAGGAGGGAAGAGCTCACAAATATAGGGCAGAACAGATGGTAGGGAGAATAACAGAGGAGGTAGGTATGAACGGCCTTAAGAAGCTGACTGTCCCAAAAATTAATTAAAACATAGTTGGAGAGTTAGTAAAGTACAAGTGAGATATGGAGCATATTGTGGGTGAAAGAATTAAGTGGGGGTGGGTTCAGGGTTTGGTAATGAGTGGGTTAACCAAAATTAAGGATTTACAAAAAAGCTTTGTGTGTACTCACTAGTTTGAAAGGAAGTAGAATATTAAACTAGAGAAAGCAAGCTGCTTTCCAGTACATACACACACACACACACACACACACAGATACACACACAAGTTCCTGATTCTCCTCACAGAGAGTTTGTTCTACCTCCCCAACCTTACTGCTGGGCATTTTCTTCTATCACTTATGCTTCAGCCCTTGGTTGTGGGTGGGGACTTCCTGTTCTAGAAAGGAGATGATCTCACTCTTGCTGAAGGTCATTTGCACTAACTGCCCCATGTGCAGTGTACTAGTTAGCTATTATAGGCTACAACTATTATAGTATTGGAACTTCAGTTACAACATTATGCCTCCAAAGAGATTCTGTTGACCATCAGTCTAAAGTAACCATCTACTCACCCATTACTTCATTGTATCCATGGTACTTGTCCCTCCTTCCTTCCCTTCTTCCCTCCCTCCTTTTTCCTTTCCCTTCTCTCTTTGCTAATTGTTTGTCTCTCTCAAATAGAACAAAAGCCCTGTAAGAATAAGGACCATCTCTCTGTGTGATGGTCTGAATGAAAATGGCCTCCATAGCAAGTGGCACTATTCAGAGGTATGGCTAAGTGGAAGTAGGTATGGGCTGAGCTGGAGGAAGTATGTCACTGAAGGGTGGGGCATTGAATTTCAGATGTTCAAGTTAGGCCATGTGTCTCTACTTCTCTTCCTGAGACCAGATGATCCAGATGTAGAACTCTTCTTGACTGCTTCTCCAGCACCATGTCTTCCTGTGTGCCATCATGCTTCCCACCATGATGATAATGGACTAAACCTTTGAACTATAAGCCAGTCACAATTAAACACTTTCTTTTATAAAGGTTACTGTGATCATGATCTCTTCAAAGCAATAGAATCCCTAAGGCGCTGTGCTAAGTATATTGACTAATCAAATAATATTTATTATATAGTGAATACTAATATGTACATGCAGTGCTCCACATATACTTTGAGTAGGTACTATTATTTCTGAAAGATGACTTCACTAATCAATAACATAGCCAGTTACAAGTAAATTAACATTTGAGCTGGGTGTGGGAACACACACTTTTAATCTTGGTACTTGGGACATGGGGAAGTAGGAGGATCATAAGTGCAAGGTCATCTTCAACCACATAATGAGTTCAAAGCCAGTCTGGTATAATGAGACTCCTATCTTTAAAAAAAAGTGTATTTGAATTCAAGTATATATGCACCCTGGGAACTAAACAAGAAGCTAAATTATAGTGTAAAAAATGATTCAAAATTACTTAACCAAATATAAAAATACATGCCCCAAATTTTAAGAACCATTAAGTGGATGAATAAAATATGTCATGTGCACAATGTAGAATACCATGGAGTAACAACAACAACAACAATGAGGAACTGAAAGTTGCTACATGCTATGACATAAATGAATCTTTAAAAAGTGTTCTAAAGTAAGATACCAAACATAAAAATGCTACATACTGTATGATTCCATTTGTATTAAATGTTTCAGATAGAAGGATAAAACTTTAGAGGCCAAAAATGGATCAGCAGTTCCTGGGGGCAGAGGTGAGCAAGGGAATTGACTATAAGTGGGCAAGGAGAGACTTTATCAAATGAGGCTCTTCTGAAAGTGGGATGGTACTGATAAGCACCAAGCAGATAACTGTATTTTTAAAAAATTAAATTGTAAAGGTAAGTGAATTTCGTGATATATAAAATTTTTCTCAATAAAATAACAAAACAAAATACTACTTTTCCCCTTAATCCATCCCCCTACCCCAACCCCACTGAGAAGTTTAGAGACTAAAAGTACTTGCTCCAATTATAAACTGTTCATGGATGCAATCTCCTTCTCACTTTAACTAAATAAGTTTTACACCAGCCAAGGACCCACAGTTTCTCTTTTTCCAATAATGGCTTGCTTAGCTCATCAACTTTCTAGATTTTCCCCCTCTCTGACACTTGGCACCTCTGTGGCTGTCATGTAAACACAGAGTAAATAAGTTGTACGTGCAAGGACTCAGGCCCCAGGAGAAGCAAGAGCCTCAAGTAGCAGTTAGACGCAATCATATGGAGACCTACTTTCTATTCTAACAAATGGCAACTTTCTTTTCTTATGTGACATTATATGTTTTCAACAAGTTTAACAAGAGCTATCTTTTGTCACCTTTATACCTTAAATGATACAATTTTGAATAGATCCACTCATTGTTACCATGACACAAACACCCTGTCCAAGATCAATCTGGGTAACTATGTAAAATTCTTATTCATTTGTTATTCAGACATTGTCACAGCATGTAGGCAAAGTTGACCTCTAACTCCATATGTAGTTCTAGATAACCTCATACTCTGAGACTGCAGGTGTGTGTCACCACACACTTAGGAGTGCACAGGCCACAGAAGTGGCAGAGCAGCTGGGACAGGGTCCTATGAACCTACATCCGCACCCAGGAGGTGGGGCTGTTCCACGGAGAGCTTGCCTCCAGGGAGTGCTGAAACAGGCTTACAAACTCACAAGAGGAACAAGCTCCAGCCAGACATAGCAAGAACAGCTAACAGGAGAGATTATCAGATGTCAAAAGGCAAATGCAAGAATCTTACCACCAGAAACCAAGACTACTTGGCATCATCAACCCAGTACTCTCACCACAGCAAATCCTGGATACCCCAACACATCAGAAAAGCAAGATTCAGATTTAAAATCATATCTCATGATGCTGGTAGAGGATTTTAAGAAGGACATAAATAATTCTCTTAAAGGAATATAGGAGAACACAGCAAAACAGGTAGAAGCCCTTAAAGAGGAAACACAAAAATCCCTGAAAGAATTACAGGAAAATACAACCAAACAGGTGAAGGAATTGAACAAAACCATCCAGGATCTAAAAACAGAAGTAGAAAAAATAAAGAAACCATAAAGCAAGACAACTCTGGAGAAAGAAAACCTAGGAAAGAAATCAGGAGCTATAGATGCAAGCATCACAAGAAATTGAAGAGAGAATCACAGGCACAGAAGATACTACAGAAAACATTGACATAACAATCAAAGAAAATGCAAAATGCAAAAAGATTCTAACTCAAAACATCCAGGAAATCCAGGACACAATGAGAAGATCAAAACTAAGGATAACAGGTATAGAAGAGAGTCGAGATTCCCAAGTTAAAAGGTCAATAAATATTTTCAACAAAATTATAGAAGAAAATTTCCCTAAAGAAAGAGATGTCCATGAACATATGAGAAGCCTACAGAACACCAAATAGACTGGATCAGAAAAGAAATTCATCCTGTCACATAATAATCAAAACACCAAATGCACAAAACAAAGAAAGAATATTAAAAGCAGTAAGGGAAAAAGGTCAAATAACATATAAAGGCAGACCTATTAGAATCTCACCAAAGTTCTAGCCAGAAACTGTGAAAGCCAGAAGAACCTGGGCAGACATCATACAGACCCTAAGAGAAAAACAAATGCCAGGTAAGACTACAATTCCCAGCAAAACTCTTGATAACCATAGATGGAGAAACCAAAACATTCCATGACAAAAACAAATTTACAAAATATCTCTCTACAAATCCAGTCTTTCAAGGGATAATAAATGTAAAACTCCAACACAAAGAGGGAAACAACTACCCCCTAGAAAAAGCAAGAAAATAATCTTATTTTAACAAACCAAAAAGAAGACAGCCACAAAAGAGCATGATTCCACCTCTAACAACAAAAATAACAGGAAGTAACAATCACTTTTCCTTAATATTTCTTATTATCAATGGACTCAATTCCCCAATGAAATAGAATAACAGACTGGATACATAAACAGGACCCAACATTTTGCTGCATACAGGAAACACACCTCAGTGACAGAGACAAACACTACCTCATAGTAAAAGACTGGAAAATAATTCTCTATGCAAATGGTCCAAAGAAACAAGCTGGAGTAGCCATTCTAATATTGAATAAAATCAATTTCCAATGAAAGTTATCAAAAAAATAAGGAAGGACTCATAAACATCAATGGAAAAATCTACCAAGAAGAGCTCTCAATTCTGAATATCTAAGCTCCTAATGCAAGGGCATACACATTCCTAAAAGAAACTTTACTAAAGCTCAAAGCACACATTGCCCCACACACAATAATAGTGGGAGACTTCAACACCCCACTCTCAGTAATGGACAGATAATGGAAACAGAAACTAAACATAGAAACAGTGAAACTCACAGAAGTTATGAAACAAATGGATTTAACAGATACCTATAGAACATTTATCCTAAAACAAAAGGATATAACTTCTTCTCAGCACCTCATGGTACCTTCTCCAAAATTGATCATAAAACAGTTCACAAAACAGGATTCAACAGATACAGGAAGATTGAAATAATCCCATGTATCCTATCAGATCACTATGGGCTACGGCTGATCTTCAATGACAACATAAATAATAGAAAGCCCACATACATGTGGAAGCTGAACAACTCTCTACTCAATGATAACTTGGTCAAGGAAGAAATAAAGAAAGAAATTAAAGACATTTTAGAGTTTAATGAAAATGAAGCCACAACATAACTTATGGGACACAATGAAAGCAGTACTAAGAGGAAAACTCATAGCTATGAGTGCTTCCCAAAAGAAACTGGACAGAGTGTACAATAGCAGCTTGACAACACACCTGAAAGGTCTAGAACAAAAAGAAGCAAATTCTCCCAAGAGGAGTAGACAGCAAGGAATAATTGAACTCCGGGCTGAAATCAACCAAGTAGAAACAAAAAGAACTATACCAAAACAAAACAAACAAAAAACAACCAAACCAAGAGATGGTTCTTTTAGAAAAATCAACAAAATAGATAAACCATTAGTCAGACTAACTAGAGGGCACAGGGAGAGAATCCTAATTAACAAAATCAGAAATAAAAAGGGAGACATAAAAACAGAATCTGAGGAAATCCAAAAAAATCATCAAATCCTACTATAAAAGCCTATACTCAACAAAACTGGAAAATCTGGATGAAATGGACAATTTTCTAGACAGATACCAGGTACCAAAGTTAAATCAAGATCATATTAATGATCTAAACATTCCCATAAACCCTAAAGTAATAGAAGCAGTCATTAATAGTCTCCCAACCAAAAAAAGCCCAGGACCAGATGAAATTAGTGCAGAGTTCTATCAGACCTTCAAAGAAGACCTAATTCCAACTCTCCTCAAAATACTCAAACAGGCTAAGAGAGTATTCAATTCTCTTCAAAATACAAACAGAAGGTACTCTACCCAATTCATTCTATGAAGCCACAATTACTCTGATTTCTGAAGCACCTAAAAACCCAACAAAGAAAGAAAACATCAGACTAATTTTCCTTATGAATATCGATGCAAAAATACTCAATAAAATTCTCGAAAACCAAATCCAAGAACACATCAAAATGATCATCCATCATGATCAAGTAGGATTCATCCCAGGGATGCAGGGATGGTTTAAGGTAAAAAAAAAAAAAAATCCATCAACGTAATCCAGTATATAAACAAACTCAAAGACAAAAACGACATGATCATCTTGTCAGATGCGGAGAAATCATTTGACAAAATCCAACACCCATTCGTGATAAAAGTCTTGGAAAGATCAGGAATTGAAGGCCCATACTAAACATAATAAAAGCAATATACAGCAAACCAGTAGCCAACATCAAACTAAATGGAGAGAAACTTGAAGCAATCCCAATAACATCATGGTCTAGACAAGGATTCCCCTACCTATTCAATATAGTACTTGAAATCCTAGCCAGAGCAATTTTACAACAAAAGGAGGTCAAAGGGCTTCAAATTGGATAGGAAGAAGTCAAAATATCACTATTTGCAGATGATATGCTAGTATACATACATGACTCCAAAACTTCCACCAGAGAACTCCTAAACCTGATAAACAGCTTCAGTGAAGTAGCTGGATATAAAATTAACTCAAACAAATCAGTAGCCTTTCTCTACACAATGGTTAAACAGGCTGAGAAAGAAATTAGGGGAAAACACCCTTCACAATAGTCACAAATGATATAAAATACCTTGGTGAGACTCTAACTAAGGAAGTGACAGATCTGTATGATAAGAACTTCAAGTCTCTGAAGAAAGAATTCAAATATGATCTCCGAAGATGGAAAGATCTCCCATGGTCGTAGATTGGCAGGATTAATATAGTCACAATGGCCATCTTCCTGAAAGCAATCTACAGATTCAATGCAATCCCCATCAAAATTCCAATTCAATTCCTCACCAAGTTAGAAAAGGCAATTTGCAAATTCATCTGGAATAACAAAAAACCTAGGATAGCAAAAATGATTCTCAACAATAAAAGGAATTCTGGTGGAATCACCATCTCTGACCACAAGCTGTACTGCAGACAATTGTGATTAAAAACTTCATGGTACTGGTACAATGTCAGACAGGTAGATAAATGGAATAGAATTTAAGACTCAGAAATTAACCCACACACCTATGGTCACTTAATCTTTGACAAAGGAGCTAAAACCATCCAGTGGAAAAAAGACAGCATTTTCAACAAATGGTGCTGGCTCAACTGGCAATTAGCATGTAGAAGAATGCAAATCAATCCATTCTTTTCTCCTTGTACAAAGCTCAAGTTCAAGAGGATCAAGGACCTCCACATAAATCCATAAACACTGAAACTTATAGAGGAGAAAGTGGAGGAAAGCCTCTAATATATGGTGACAGGGGGAAAATTCCTGAACAGAACACCAATGGCTTGTGCTGTAAGATCAAGAATTGACAAATGGGGCCTCATAAAATTGCAAAGCTTCTGTAAGGCAAAGGAAACTGCCAATATGACAAACAGGCAACCAACAGATTGGGAAAAATCTTTACCAATCCTAAATCTAATAGAGGGCTAATAATCAATATATACAAAAAAACTTAAGAAGTTAGACTCCAGAGAAAGAAATAACCCTATTAAAAAATGGGATAGAGAGCTAAAGAAAGAATTCTCAACTGAGGAATAACAAATGGCTAAGAAGCACCTAAAAAAAATGCTCAACATCGTTAGTCATCAGGGAAATGCAAATCAAAACAATCCTGAGATTCCATCTCATACCACTCAGAATGGCTAAGTTCAAAAACTTAGGTGACAGCAGATGCTGGCCAGGATGTGGAAAAAGAGGGACATTCCTCCATTGCTGGTGGGATTGCAAGCTTGTACAGCCACTCTGGAAATCAGTTTGGTGGTTCCTCAGAAAATTGGACATAGTACTACCAGAAGATCCAGCAATACCTCTCCTGGGCATATACCTAGAAGATGCTCCAACTGGTAATAAGGACACATGCTCCACTATGTTCATAGCAGCCTCATTTATAATAGCCAGAAGCTGGAAAGAACCCAAATGTCCCTCAACAGAGGAATGGATACAGAAAATGTGGTACATTTACACAATGGAGTACTACTCAGCTATCAAAAACAATGAATTTATGAAATTCTTAGGCAAATGGATGGATATGGAGGATGTCATCCTGAGTGAGGTAACCCAATCACAAAAGAACACACATGATACGCACTCACTGATAAGTGCATATTAGCCCAGAAACTTAGAATACCCAAGATACAATTTGCAAAACACATGAAACTCAAGAAGAAGGAAAAGCAAAGTTTGGACACTTCCATCTGTCTTATAAGGGGGAACAAAATCCCCATGGAAGGAGTTACAGAGACAAAGTGTGGAGCAGAGACTACCTCATCTGGGGATCCATCCCATAAACAAAACCATCCCATAAAGACAGACACTATTATGGATGCCAGACCTTGCTGACAGGAGCCTGATACAGCTGTTTTCTGAGAGCCTTTGCCAGCCTCTGACAAATACAGAAGTGGATCTCACAGCCAACCATTGGACTGAGCATAGGGTCCCCAAAGAAGGAGCTAGAGAAAGTACCCAAGGACTTGAAGCAGTTTGCAGTCCAATAGGAGAAACAACAATCTGAACTAACCAGTACTCACAGAGCTGCCTGGGACTAAACCACCAACCAAAGAAAACACATGGTAGGACTCATGGCTCTAGCTGCATATGTAGCAAAGGATGGCCTGGTCAGTCATCAACGGGAGGCCTTTGGTCCTGTGATGATTCTATGTCCCAGGATAGGAGAATTCCAGGGCCAGGAAGCAGGAGTGGGTGGGTTGGTGAGCAGGGTGGGGGGAGGGGATGGGGGGGATTTACAGGTGAAACCAAGAAAGGGGATAATTTTGAAATGTAAATGAAGAAAATATCTAATAAAAGGAAAAAGAAAAGAGTTTTGCCTTGCTTACAGGCTTCATGTCAAAAGATAAAAAGTATTTATTCATCAATGTTATTCATTCATGTATCTTGTTCAGTCAGTCTCACAACAGGTGTGCACTGGAGAGTGTGCATCAGACATTGTATTATGCTTAACAAATATCACACCATACATAGTTAAGCATCATGGCAAGACAAAGCAGAAACAGCCTGTCCTGTTCCTATCTGGACTGTTCCATTTACTGGCTGTGAATCTTGAAGTAGAATCTTCTCTACACCTCTTTGCACACCTATAAAATGGGGAGGAAATGTGATCTTCCTCATAGATGTTTTTGAAGCATAGGATAATAAATGTGAAATTCTTAGCCTGGTGCTTGGTTAATTTGCACACAATCAAACTTACCTTTTATCAATGAACATTATATGTTATTTCCTGGAAGAGTTTGTAAAGATTTATGTTATCATCTTCTTAAATGCTAAGAAAAATTATCAGTGAAGCAATTTGGACCTGGAGTTTTCTCCAGGAGGGTAATGAATTTAACTTCTGTAGTCAATAGATATACAGAGCAGGTATGATTTCATATCCCCATCATATAGCAGGATAGGCAATTGCATCTTCCAAAGCATTTATGTCAACTAGCTTATTGAATATACTGATCTTGAGTTGTTCATAATACAGCATGATATATTCTGTATGAATATAACTTGACTATAGTGGTTCCATTATTATCCCTGGTGTTGGAAATATATTCCAGAAGTCTCCGTTTTGTTGATTTTCTTCATAGAACCAGGATCTGGTTTTGTTCATTTTATACTGGTCACTTTTCTTCTTTGGTAATTTCTGTTCTGTTTTATTACTTTCTTGTGCTTATTTTGGGTTTTCTTGCTGTCATCCAGGTTCTTAAGGTGGCCATGGGCTATTAATGTTATACTCCCCTTCTTTGCCATCAAATGTATTTTCATGTTATAATTTTTTTTCTGATCACAGCTTTAACAGAAAACAAGCTTAACATATTGTATTTTCATTACACTGAGTTATGTTTTTTAACAGTTTTCAGTGATTTCATCTTTGGCCATGGATTATTTAGAAATACATTGCTTAATTTTCGAATCGTCAAGTTTTTCAGACAGCTTATTACTTATTTATAATTTAATTCCACTGTAATCAGAGAACATGATCTGTATAATTTCAATCCTTTTAAATTACCATGGCTTGATTTATAGCCCAACATATGGTCTGTCTTGGGGAACACATCATCTGTGCTTGGAAAGAATGCTTTCCACTGTTATTGGGTATAAAGTCTGTGAATATTAATTACAAGGTAGATGATTCTATTGTTCAGATACTCTTATGTTTTTAGCCAATTTATTTTTGTAAGTAATTCTATAGTAATTGAGAGGACTAGGTTAAAACCGTGGTAAATATTATTCAATTTTCTCTCCTGTGCCTGCCCTTCTTATGTTATACCTTTACCATCCATTTCCTTTCCTGTCATCCCCATATCTGCACCCAAATATCTGGCAAAGAGACTAAAAATACACTTATTATCATCTTGCCCTTAGTTTGGAATGTTTATAGTCTATTTATATTTAGTACAATGCTAATAAGCTGGACTTAAGTCTGTTATTTTGTCATCATTCTTCAAGTACATACTTCTGTCTCTTATTTCCTTTTTCTTTTCAGACATTTTCCTTAAAGGAACAAGACCAAGGGCTAGGCATGCCTTCTCACAGTAAGCTACATCCTCGGCTCCTTGTCTACTTGTTCTGACAGCATCGCTTCTCATTTCTGGTCATTTAAGAATTACACTTTATGTTGCGCTTTTCTCATAGTATACTTAGAGTAAGTACCTGACCACATCGAATAAAATGTAAGAATTGATCAATTATAATAATCTATCCACAAGCCTTGCTTTGGATGACACATGCACGGGATATATATCTATTATAAACTCTAGTACAACATTAATTTTGGCTTAGATATTAAATAATATTGTAAACAAATTTCAAACATTAATGTTTTTACTATATATGTGTGCTTGTTATATGTCCATTTTTGCATGGATGTATGTGTAAATGTATATGTGGACATATGTATATGCAAAGCCTAGAAGTCAATAACGGGTATTTTCCTCTTCTACTCTTTGCCTTATTTTTTGAGACAAAGTTTCTTGCTTAAATCAAAAGCTCACCATTAGGCTAGTCTGGCTTTCCAAGGATCTCCCTGATCAGCCTACCTCCACCTCCCTGTTCCTCGGATCTATACTCAGGCACTCAAGTTTCTACAGAAGCACCTTCCCCACTGAGCCTCTCCCTCGGCTCCTAACATCAAACTTTTCTACTTGTTCATGTACTTTCTATGTCTCTTGTTTCTTCTTAAAAACCCAAATTTTCCTGATTCTCTTACAGCCTAAAAGAATTTCTTGTCATCAAACCAGTCGGTCATTTGTCTCCTCCTATCTTTTAGAAGCTGATTTTAGCAGACTTTCAGTTGATGGGCTTTGCCTCGGTGCTTTAAGATATTAGTCCTCAGCCCTCTGGTACCTGCTGTTCCCAGAGACAACTTTGTTTTTAACTTGTCACTGTCCCCCAACTCTGCTGACATTTTCCTCTGGTTGCTTTCACAACTCAACCTGTGGTTTTCAACACTTGCTCTTGCCAGATGTAATTTTCTTGGTCTTTGTTCTAAGGGGTTTGCAGAGTTTTTGGAAAATCTACAAAATTGTGCTTTACTAAATGTAAAAATTATTTTATTCTGTGTTTATTTAAATAACTTTCCAAGTCTTCCAAACCTGACTGGAGAGCAATGAGGGAGTGAAGAAAAGACAGATATACAGAGATCATATGGGCTGTACGCTCTGATGGAGATGCACCACCACTGTGATGGTTTGTATATGTTTGGCCCAGGGAGTGGCAATATTAGGAGGTATGGCCTGGTTGGAGTAGGTGTGATCTTGTTGGAGTATGTGTGTCACTATGGGGATGGGCTTTAATACCCTAGTCCTAGCTGCCTGGAAGCCAGTATTCTGCTAGCAGCCTCCAGAGGAAGATGTGGAACTCTCAGCTCCTCCTGCACCATGCCTGCCATGTTCTGCCTTGATGATAATGGTCTGAACCTCTGAACCTCTAAGCCAGCCCCAGTTAAATGTTGTCCTTATAAGAGTTGCCTTGGTCACAGTGTCTGTCCACAGTAGTAAAACCCTAACTAAGACAACCACCAACAGCAACCCACGGCCTCAGCAAGTTGACTTTATACATGTGGATTGAGGAACTGGGTTTATTTTATACACCTGAATAAGGAGGCAGATTCATGTTACACAATTGAACCTGAAGGCTGATTTAACCAATGGGAGGTTTCTGTAGGGAAGTTGTCTCAGGCTACAGTCTTCCTGGAGAAATAGGGTGTGGCTGATAGTTTGTATAAGCACTGTTAGCTTTTCTATTTAGTTGAGAGAAAGACTTTGCCAATTCCCATATGTCTGAGGTTAGGGTTTTTGTCATGGCTGTATTCATGCCAGTCACATACATTCACTCAGGACTCCATAACTCCCCATGACTTTCCTTCCACACTATTTCCTCCTTCTGAGTCTCTCATTAAATGTAGGTTAGAATTTTGCTATAGGCTCACACATGTTTGAACCTTTCTGTCTTATTGTATTTTTAAACAGACTCCTTTTTTTTTCACAAATATGCTATTAAGCAAACCAGAAATATTCTTTACTTTAAAATTTGTGGAATTAATTCTATAAGCTTCATTTGATTCTTCCCTCATTTCTATTTATCTGCTGAAATTTCTTCCTTGTCTGTTGCTACAAGCTCATTTTAAGATTTTTATAAGCCACAATAACTGCTTTCAAATCCTTGCCTACTCCATACAGCCTCTGTCTCTCATTCCACTTACTCTATCCTGTCTTAAATACAGGTTACCACATTTTTCTAATTGCTTTGTTTGTTTGTTTGATTGGTTGGCTGGTTGTTAGTTTTTTTTGTTTTGTTTTTCTTTTTTAACTACTAAGTTTATGTTGTCTTTTAAATACTACACAAGACTAGAACCTCCAGACAAATTGCTACAATAAATTTGATTTTATTTTGGTAATCATTAACTTAACTGGGTACATACAGCAAATTCAATGTACTTTTTGGTGGGAAGCATATGGAATCTCTATTCATTTTATGTGGTAATTGGGATATTAGTGGAACGCTATTTTATTCTTTCTGTTATGCTGTGTTGTATTTTGATTGTAAGCACACTGGGCTGCAAATCTAGGGTTTTGTGTATGCCAGGCAAGTACTCCACTACTATGGCAACACACACCTACCTCTTTGGGTGTGTACTTCAGAGGCCATGCAACCCCATGAAAAGGGCCAGACTTGTTACTATATAGATTGTGAGACTCTGCTCCAACTCTCTCTTTCCAAGTCTTCCTCTCATCTTTATAGTCCAGCTGCTGCAAACACCCTGAGTTTGTTCTCTTCTCTTCAAAATAGAACGACAATACCCAAGCCTTCCCAGCTTTTCCTAGAATGAGCTGGTGTCTTCACATAGGAAAAATAAATTAAAACACAGAAAGCAAAAGCCATGAGTGCTACAATGAGTTGAGGAGCAGTGCTGGAAAGTGCAAACCTGTTACGTTACTTAACTGTATGGAGAAGTCAAGAACTCCAGTACAGCTCTTTGTGCTCCTTTGCTCACACCAAGATGAGTGTGCTGGTTAGTTTCTGTTGCTATGCTTAAACACTATAACCAAAAGCAACTTGAAAGGAAGGGTGCCTTTGTGTTTCTATTGCTTCGACAAAACACCATGTATGAAAAGCAAGTTGAGGAGAAAAGGCTTGCATTTCCTAGCAGTTGCTGTTTATCACCAAAGGTAGTCAGGGCAGGAACCCAAACAGGGCAGGAATCTGGAGGCTAGAGCTGATGCAGATGCCATGGAGGGATGCTGTTTACTGGCTTGTTTCACATGGCTTCCTCAACCTGCTTTCTTATAGAACCCAAGACTACCAGTTCAGGCATGGCACCACCCACCATAGGCTGGACCCTCCCACTTTAATGAGTAATTATGAAGATACCTTACAGCTGGATCTCATGGAGGGATCTCCTCAACTGAAGCTCCAACCTCTCTGGTGACTAGCTTTTGTCAAGTTGACTCACAAAACTAGCCAGTACCAAAGCATTTATTTTGTTTTATGGGTTGTAGTCCTTCACTGCAAAGAGAAGTCAAGGAAAGCACTCCAGCTGGAGCAGGGGCAGGCACCATGAAATAAAGCTGATTGCTGACATGCACCCAGGCTTTTGTGCAGTGACCTTTCTCATATACTCCAGGCCTTCCTGCCCAGGGGAGGCACGGCCAACAATGTTGTGGGCCCTCCTACACCAACTAACAATCAAAAAAATCTCTACAGATATTCCCACAACCCAATTTGATGGAGGCAATCCCCCAGGGGAGCATCCCTCAGATAACCCTGGCCTGTATCAAGTCCAGAGCTGAAGCTAAGGAGGAGTGTCTTTGCTCAGCTTCCTGTATTCCAGTGTGCACCATGCTCACTGAGCACCAAACAGCACTGAGGTCTCTTGTGTAGGTATTTGCAGACTATAAACCCTGTATTATTCAATTTTTTTTCAAGCTCTCTGAAGTGAAGAAGCAGGCCTAGTGGCACATCGTTGTGCAGTCACAGAGCCTGAGATGAAGCAGGCCCCTCATTGGTTCTCTATCACAGTGTCTCTAGTAGCCAAACCATGGTCAGTACTCAAGTGCCTCAGCTTCAGCAGGATTTCAGAGGATTTGCAGAACATCCTTTCAGAGTGGTTTCTAGTTTGCTTTCTAATCCTGTGATAAACATCATGACTGAACATAATTTGGGGAGTGAGGGGTTTAATTGGCTTACACATCCCAATCACAGTCCATCATTTGAGGGAAGTCAGAGCAGGAACTCAAACAAATGCAGAGGTATGAAAACACATAGAGGAACAATGCTTACTGCCTGGTCTTCATGGCTGAGTCTGATTGTTTTTCTATATAACCAGGCCCACCTGCCTAGGGGTCGTAATGCCCACACCAGGCTGGGATCTCCACATCATTCATTAATCAAGAAAATGTTCCACAGACTAGCATACAACATAATCTGATAGGGGTATCTTCTCAATTGAGTTTCCCTCTTCCCAGGTGACTCTAACTTATGTCAAGTTGATGAAAAATAACCAGAGCAGGAGGCATTCCTACCCTTGCTATCACGTTTGTGGATTAAAGTACCAAGTTTTGTCCAACCAGCCCATTTGAAGGGCCAGCATTCTGCACTGAGTAGAGGAAAGAATTCTTTCAGTGGATCTAAACACAAGAGGGAATACACTGGGCCAGAGAATACATCTCTGTAGGTGACTCTGGAAACCCTTTGCCTGTTTCCAATTGGGAAATGGTAAAATCAAGGGAACATATTTTCTGTGACCACAGGACATCCCTGTCTCATCCTTACTTGTTAATACCAGAGCACAGCAAGTCCTGTGCACAGCAAGTCCAGCTCAGTTCTTAGAAATATTGATGCACGACATTGCAGGCTTAATGAATGTTAATCTACAGCTGCTCACACCCAAAGGCTTCTTAGGATAAATAACAAAATGCAGAATTATAATAAATGGAGTCTCTGGGCCCCTGTAAATTTCCCAGAAGGAAGCAAATTGAATCAGCATAAAACCCCAAAGCAACAGTAACAGAAAGAGAAGTCAAGGTGCCTTGGATCACAGAGCCCTGCAGAGCTCCAGCGAAGCCAGTGAGAGGACAGCCAGGGTCTCCTCTGGGGAAAGCTGTGAGTAGCTGACAGTATGATGGAGCCTGCCTTAAAGCTATATAGATTGTCCATGTACAATTGCAAGGACAGCAAAGAAGCAAGCTTTAAAATCTAGAGGGTGTCAATGCTCACCAACTTCCTCTCCTTGCAACACTGAGGGGTGGGCATATAAAACAAAGGCAAACTTACAGAGAAAGTCTTGTAAACTCTGCATGGACTAGGATAAAGAACAGGCAGTGATGGAGTCAGGGCAGGAACAGAATATAAACAAAATGCCTGTCAGACTCTATGTCCACAGCTCTGCCCTACTCGCCTTTGCCGACAATATAGTCGAATGTCCTTGCTAGCATGACCTGGAACGTGATGAGTGATAGTATGTTCAATCTATGTTGAATGGTGCTTGAAAGAAGAATGGGCACACTTGTGGCCTCTCTTTCTCAATTAGCAACAACCCTCCAAACGTCCTTGACCCTAAGATGGGATCAGTTCAATGCTGGAATAATGACTTGTTTCCTGGTCTCCTGTTCCCTTGCTGGATGGTGGGTTTTGTAAAGGCCAGGGCTGCACCTGAGCTCTCCCATCAGCCATTCTGATTCCCAGCACGAAGCTTGGCAGAGCCTGAACACAAGACTAGGGTTATGTCTTGAGCCCTTCATCTTGAAATAAAGACAATTATAGCATTTTCTTCACACCACTGCACTGCTGTGATTTACTAAATAAGTTAAACATTTAAAGCATTGAATCAAGCCTAGGCCATAGTCAATGTCACATAAGGTTTTTTTCATACTATTAAATTAGACCACCCCATCTTGTATCCCTGGTCTCTCAGAGACCAGTCTGCCCAGGAGAGCAAGTGGGCCGCAGAAACAACAGAGCTTTTTGGACAGGATCCCTTTGGCCTTAATCCTCAGCCAGGAGGCAGAGCTGAAACCCAGACCTCTGTACACCTTCCCTGCCAGAGGAGAGTCAGCCTCCAGGGAGGGCTCTGACCCCAGGATGCAGGTGAGAGCACCATCTTGTATTCCAGGTCTCTCAGAGACCAGTCTGCACAGGAGAGCACTCAGGCCACAGAAGCAAGTGAGCTTCTTGAGCAGGGTCCCTTCTGGCCTTCATCTTCAACCAGGAGGCAGAGCTGAGCTCTAAATCTCTGTGCACCTTCCCTGCAAGAGGAGAGCTTGCCTGCAGAGAGTTCTCTGACCACTGTGACAAAAGAGAGAGTTAGACTCAGAGGAGTGCTGACAGAGGCTAACAGAATCACAGGAGGAAGCTCCAGACAGAGACAGCTAGAACAGATAACACCAGAGATTATCAGAGTGCGAAAGGCAAATGTAAGAATCTTACTAACAGAAATCAAGACCACTCAGCAACATCAGAACCCAGTACTCCAACACAGCGAGTCATGGATACAACAACACACCTGAAAAGCAAGATTCAGATTTAAAATCATATCTCATGATGCTGGTAGAAGATTTTAAGAAAGGCATTAAATTAACTCACTTAAAGAAATACAGGAGAACACTGCTAAACAGGTAGAAGCCCTTAAAGAGGAAACACAAAAATCCCTCAAAGAATTACAGGAAAACAGGTAGAAGTCCTTAAAGAGTAAACACAAAAATCCCTTAAAGAATTACAGAAAAACTCAAAAAAAAAAAAAAAAAAAAAAAAACAGGTGATGGAATTGAACAAAACCATCCAAAAATCTAAAATGAAAGTAGAAACAATAAAGAAAACCCAAAGGGAAACAACTCTGGAGATAGAAATCCTTGGAAAGAAATCAGGAACCATAGATATGAGCATCAGCAACAGAATACAAGAGATGGAAGAGAGAATCTCAGGTGCAGAAGATTCCATAGAGAACATGGACACAACAATCAAAGAAAATGCATAATACAAAAAGATCCTAACTCAAAACATCCAGGAAATCCAGGATATAATGAGAAAACCAAAACTAAGGATAATAGGTAGAGATGAGAATGAAGATTTTCAACTGAAAGGGCCAGTAATATCTTCAACAAAATTATAGAGGAAAACTTCCCTAACCTAAAGAAAGAGATGCCCATGAACACACAAGAAACTCCAAATAAACTGGACCAGAAAAGAAATTCCTCCCGAAACATAATAATCAGAACAAGTGCACTAAATAAAGATAGAATATTAAAAGCAGTAACGGAACAAGGTCAAGAAACATATAAAGGCAGACCTATTAGAATTACACCAGATTTCTCACCAGAGATTATGAAAGCCAGAAGATCCTGGACAGAGGTTATACAAGCCCTAAGAGAACACAAATGTCAGCCCAGGCTACTATACCCAGCAAAACTCTCAATTATCAGAGATGGAGAAACCAAAGTATTCCATGACAAAACCAAATTCACACATTATCTTTCCATGAACCCAACTCTTCAAAGGATAATAAAGGGAAGACTCCAACACAAGGAGGAAAATTATGCCCTAGGAAAACCAAGAAAGTAATCCTTCAACAAACTTAAAAGAAGACAGCCAGAAGAACAGAATCCCAACTCCAACAGCAAAAATAACAGGAAGCAAAAATTACCTTTCCTTAATATCAATGGGCTCAATTCCCCAATAAAAAGACATAGACTAACACACTGGCTACATAAACAAGACCCAACATTTTGCTACATAGAGAAAACCTACCTCAGGGACAAAGACAGATACTACCTAAGAGTAAAAGGCTGGAAAATAATTCTTCAAGCAAATGGTCCAAAGAAACAAGCTGGAGTAGCCATTCTAATATCGAATAACATCGACTTCCAACCTAAAGTTATCAAAAAAGACAAGGAGGGGCACTTCATACTCATCCAAGGTAAAATCTACCAAGATGAACTCTCAATTCTGAGTATCTATGCTCCAAATGCAAGGGCATCCACATTCATTAAAGAATTTACAGTAAAGCTCAAAGCACATATTGCAACTTACACAATAATAGTGAGAGACTTCAACACTGCACTCTCATCAATGGACAGATCCTGGAAACAGAAACTAAACAGAAACACAATGAAACTCACAGAAGTTATGAAACAAATGCATTTAACAGATATCTACAGAACATTTTATCCTAAAAGAAAAGGCTATAACTTCTTCTCAGCACCTCATGGTACCTTCTCCAAAATTGATCATATAATTGGTCACTAAACAGACCTCAACAGATACAAAAATATTGAAATTATCCCAGGCATCCTATCAGATCACCATGGATTAAGGTGTGAGGAATTGCAGGCTGGTCTCCAGTCCAGTTGAGGTCTGAACCCTGATGGTCATAATTCACCTACCTGACATGGTAGGCGTTCCCTCATGCTCCTGGAACTCTGTCCCCTGCCTAAGGTACTACCTCCCATAGCCCCTACAAGCATGTTCAGTAGTCATGTAAGCAATGGCCCAAGCTCCTAACCTTCAGGCTAAACTCCTCCCCAGTTACCTAGAAACAGTGAAGATCATAAAAAGGGGTGCTCAGCCCCCACCTCGCTAGCTCTCTTACTCTTAATCCTTTGTTCCTTTACCTCTCACTTCTCTCTCCTCTTCCCTTTCTCTCTCTCTCTCTCTCTCTCTCTCTCTCTCTCTCTCTCTCTCTCTCTCTCTCTCTATCTCCTCTCTTTTCCCTGCATTTCTGTAATAAA
Source organism: Mus musculus (assembly GCF_000001635.26). Taxonomy (NCBI): domain Eukaryota; kingdom Metazoa; phylum Chordata; class Mammalia; order Rodentia; family Muridae; genus Mus; species Mus musculus. The sequence continues at coordinate 34,318,026 of NC_000075.6, forward strand.
GCTCTTAATCCATAGTGACTCTTTGCTCTATCTAGATGTGCTGCGCACACTCTGGTCAGTGTTGGGAACTTCTTCCCCTATTCCCTCTCTCCTACAACCCTGGGGCTTTAGCAAGGTAGCTCCAGGGTCCCCAGTCGGAGGCTGCACCTTTTCCAACCCATGCCTGCATGGGTCAGGCATGCTCACCCAGGGCTAGTGGAAAAACATCCAGCAGCTCTGCCTCTGTCCCCCTGCCCAGAGTACAGGAACTCTGGCCAGACGTTAGGCCCCTTTTCCTCTCCACTTTTCCCCAGGGCCCCCCTTATTTTGTTCCCAACACTAAGGTTGATCTTCAACAACAACATAAATAATAGAAAGCCACCATTCACATGGAAGCTGAACAACACTCTACTCAATGATAATTTGGTCAAGGAAGAAATAAAGAAAGAAATTAAAAACTTTTTAGAGATTAATGAAAATGAAGCCACAGCATACCCAAACTTATGGGACACAATGAAAGCAGTCCTAAGAGGAAAACTCATAGCTATGAGTGCCACCAAACATAAACTGGAAAGAACATACACTAGCAGCTTGACAGCACACCTAAAAGCTTGAGAACAAAAGGAAGCAAATTCTTACAAGAGGAGTAGAAAACAGGAAATAATCAAACTCATGGCTGAAATCAACCAAGTGGAAACAAAAAGAACTATACGAAGAATCAACCAAACTAGGAGCTGGGGTTTTTTGTTGTTGTTGTGTTTGTCTGTTTGTTTCTTTGTTTAGAAAATCAACAACATAGATAAACCCTTAGCCAGACTATCTAGAGGGCACAAAAACAATACCCCAATTAACAAAATCAGAAATGGAAAGGGAGACATAACAACAAAACCCAAGAAACTCTAAAACATCATCAAATCCTACTACAAAAAGCTATACTCAACAAAACTGGAAAACCTGGATGAAATGGACAATTTTCTACACAGATACCAGGTACCAAAGTTAAATCAGGATCAGATTAACGATTTAACAGTCTTATATTCCCTAAAGAAATAGAAGCAGTCATTTATAGTCTCCCAACCAAAAAAAGCCCAGGACCAGATGGGTTTAGTGCAGTGTTGTATTAGACCTTCAAAGAAGACCTAATTCCAATTCTCCTCAACATATTCCACAAAATACAAACAGAAAGTACTCTAACCAATTCATTTTATGAAGCCACATTACTCTGACACCTAAACCACATAAAGACCCAACAAAGATAGAGAACTTCAGACCAATTTCCCTTATGAATATTGATGCAAAAAATGCTCAATAAAATTCCTGCAAACCAAATCCAAGAATACATCAAAGCAATCATTCATCATGATCAAGTAGGTTTCATCCCAGGAATGCAGGGATGGTTTAATATAAGGAAATCCATCAACATAATCCACTATATAAACAAACTCAAAGACAAAAACCACACGATCATCACATTAAATGAGGAGAAAGCATATGACAAAATCCAACACCCATTCATGATAAAAGTCTTGGAAAGATCAGGAATTGAAGGCCCATACTAAACATAATGAAAGCAATATACAGCAAACCAGTAGTCAACATCAAACTAAATGGAGAGAAACGTGAAGAAATCCCACTAAAATCAGGGACTAGACAAGGCTGCCCAGTTTCTTCCTACCTATTCAATATAGTACTTGAAGTCCTAGTCAGAGCAATTAGACAACAAAAGGAGATCAAGGGGATACAAATTGGATAGGAAGAAGTCAAAATATCACTATTTGCAGATGATAAGATAGTATGTATAAGTGACCCTAAAAATTCCACCAGAGAACTCCTAAACCTGATAAACAGCTTCAGTGAAGTAACTGGATATAAAATTAACTCAAACAAATCAGTAGCCTTTCTCTACACAAAGGTTAAACAGGCTGAGAAAGAAATTAGGAAACAACACCCTTCAAAATAATCACAAATAATATAAAATACCTTGGTGTGACTCTAACTAAGGAAGTGAAAGATCTGATGATAAGAACTTCAAGTCCCTGAAGAAAGAATTCAAAGAAGATCTCAGAAGATGGAAAGATCGCCCATGCTCATGGACTGGCAGGATCAATAGAGTAAAAATGGCTATCTTGCCAAAAGCAATCTACAGATTCAATGCAATCCCCAACAAAATTCCAACTCAATTCTTCACAGGGTTAGAAAGGGCAATTTGCAAATTCATCTGGAATAACAAAAAACCTTGGATAGCAAAAACTATTCTCAACAATAAAGAATCTCTGGTGGAATCACCATGCCTGAACTCAAGCTGTACTACAGAGCAATTGAAATAAAAACTTCATGGTACTGGTACACGGCTGACAGGTAGATCAATGGAATAGAATTGAAGACCCAGAAATGAACCCAAACACCTACTGTCTCTTGATCTTTGACAAAGGAGCTAAAACCATCCAGTGGAAAAAAGGCAGCATTTTCAACAAATGGTGCTGGCTCAACTGGCAGTTATCATGTAGAAGAATGTGAATTGGTCCATTCGTATCTCCTTGTACAAAGTTCAAGTCTAAGTGGATCAAGGAACTCCACATAAAACCAGAGACACTGAAACTTATAGAGGAGAAAGTGGGGGAAAGCCTCAAAGATATGGGCATAGGGGAAACATTCCTGATCAGAACAGCAATGGCTTGTGCTGTAAGAGCGAAAATCAAAAATGGGACCTCATAAAATTGCAAAGCTTCTGTAAGGCAAAAGACACTGTCAATAAGACAAAAAGGCCACCAACATATTATAAAAGGATCTTAACCAATCCTAAATCTGATATGTGACTAATATCCAATATATACAAAGAATTCAAGAAGCTGGACTCCAGAAAATTAAATAATCCTATAAAAAATGGGGTACAGAAGCAAACTAAGAATTCTCAAGTGAGGAATACCGAATGGCTGGGTAGCACCTGAAAAAATATTCAACATTCTTAATCATTAGGGAAATGCAAATCAAAAGAACACTGAGATTCTACCTCACACAAGTCAGAATGGCTAAAAACAAAAATTCAGGTGACAACAGATGCTGGTGAGGATATGGAGAAAGAGGAACACTCCTCCATTGATGGTGGGGTTGCAAGATGGTACAACCACTCTGGAAATCAGTCTAGTCGTTCCTCAGAAAATTGGACATAGTAATACTGGAAGATTCAGTAATACCTCTCCTGGGCATAAAGTTCTAACTTGTAATAAGGACACATGCTCCACTATGTTCATAGCAGTCTTATTTATAATAGCCAGAAGCTAAAAGAACCCAAGATGTCTCTCAACAGAGGAATGGATGCAGAAAATGTGGTACATTTACACAGTGGATTACTACGCTGCTATTAAATACAATGAATTTATAAAATTCTTAGGCAAATGGATGGATCTGGAGGATATCATCCTGAGTGAGGTAACCCAATCACAAAAGAACACTCATGATATGCACTCACTGATAAGTGGATATTAGCCCAGATACTAGGAATATCCAAGATACAATTTGCAAAACACATGAAACTCAAGAAGAAAGAAGACCAGAGTGTGGATACTTCGTTCCTTCTTAAAATGGGGAACAAAATACCCATTGAAGGAATTACAGAGACAATGTTCAGAGCTGAGACGGAAGAAAGGGCCATCCACAGACTGACCCACCTGGGGATCCATTCCATAAACAACCACCAAATGCAGACACTATTGCATATGCCAGCAAGATTTTGCTAACAGGACCCTGATATAGCTATCTCTTGTGAGGCTATGCCAGTGCCTGGCAAATACAGAAGTGAATGCTCACAGTCATCTATTGGATGGAACACAGGACCCCCAATGAAGAAGCTAGAGAGAGTACCCAAGGAGCTAAAGGGGTCTGCAACCCTATAGGAGGAACAACAATATGAAATAACCAGTGCCCCCACCCCCAGAGCTATGTCTCGAGTTGCATATGTAGCAGAGGATGGCCTAGTAAGCCATCAATGGGAGGAGAGGCCCTTGGTCTTGTAAAGATCATATGCCCCAGTACAGGGGAATGCCAGGGCCAGGAAGCTGGAGTGGGTGGGTTGAGGAGCAGGGCGGGTGGGGGTAGGGGAATTTCAGAGAGGAATCTAGGAAAGGGAATAGCATTTGAAATGTAAATGAAGAAAATATCTAATAAAAAAATTAGACCACCCTATCTGATCTTTCACTTGAAATTTTTGAAAAATTTCACCATACTTGGAAAGACCCTCCATTTAAATATCTTAATCCCTGATTCAAAAAAAATTCATATAACAGAATAACAATCTTTTGTACTCACTGTTTCTTTCAAGTACAAAACCTCTTGAATACATGGCCTTTGCCTGGATAGAATGAAAAAACAAAAACAAAAACAAAAAACAAGTCTCCTGTAGGAGAGAGATACAGGAGACTCAGAGTCTAAAATGTTAAGAGAAGTGACATAAAGCATAGAGACAAACTTCTCTGAGGTCATTTTTTGTATACATACATGAGCATCTATATTATTTGTGTGAGAGGGAGACATGGAATACTTGTGTAGCGCAGGTAGCATTCATCATTTGAGTGCTAGGAGTAAAGGCATGTGCATTGGTGAGGCTAAATGATTTCTGGTGTGTTTTTGCCATGAGCCCATTTTACCTAAATTTCTAATTTAGATTTTCATCTAAGATCAGCCTTGCTAGTTGTTGGGCTACAGTGTAGAGAATTCCCGTGATTTTCTTTGATCCTAGCATTCTGATTAGCCAAGGTTCTGCTCTCTTATGTGTTCTATAAGTTGAACAGAGAGTGGTTAAGGTACCCTCAGGCAACATGGGTGTCAGAAATCCTCACAGTGGAGAAAGGGAAAACTCCCTCAGCTTCTAAGTGGGTCAACAAAGTGAGTCCTAGACCAGGAAGTTAAGACATAACTGTGGGGTTAGCAGCCCCACAGCTTCATGATTTCTCCCAACTGCTCTAAGAGCCTGTGCTCTGTGTATATTCAGGCAAGTTCTTCATCAAATAGTTATTTTGTCTCTGCCCTGCTTTGGGGTGGAAATGATTCAAGCACATAGGAAATATGTGAATTACTGTCATCCTAGAATATTCTTCCAATCACTTTGTAAAGACATAATTTATTATGCCCTTTATACAGGCAGAGAAAAATATTCTATCCACATGATTTCATGTGGAATGGTCCTGAGCACCTTTTATGTGACCTGAACACTGTGACTGGGGTCTTTACACCTCTGTGAGTGAGCTTTCACTTCCTAAAAGTACACAACATCCAGAGAATGACAGAATGCATTTGCAAGGAACATTGACTGCAGAACCAACACAAAGTTGTCAGCTTTTACTTTCAACAACTCCAGAGAAAACCCATCCCAAGCTATAAATATTATGCAACGAGCAACTTCAGAGTAAAGTCTAGAAATCCTCAAAATAGCAAGGCTTCCTCGGAGATGCAAATGAGACCTCACAGAGCACCATGCCTGGCTTCAGGAGGGCACCTGGCTTTGGGATGGCTCTGAGATTGTTCTATGGTGCACCCTTACCGGGCCAGAACCAGCCTCTACTCTGCCTGGATTCTTCCTTTTAGCCCTGCTGTTAAGATGAAGATGCCCAAGGGCTATGTTCAATCACTCAGCCTCTTCACCTCCTAACTTTAAAAAAGGAAGCAGGGGCAGAAGGAAGGTTAAAATGCCAACCTTTTCCTCCGGTCTCTTTTACTCAAATGGCAAGAAAGGTGAAAAGTGAGATGTTTTGGCTGGTTTCCAAGCCCACAGAAAGAAAGATCTGAAGCCTGCCAGGGAGAGCAAGAGAAAGGGTCTCTTATGCTCAGAGGTGAGTCATGAGGCAGGTCTGTTTGTGGGGAGAATGAACAAAGTATTTATTTACTGAGAAGCTGCCTAGATCTCTAGGATTCTCTGGTGGAAGAAAAGACCTCAACAACCTTCCAATGGTTGTTCTGAGAAATCCCTATAATTTGGCACTTACACAACTAGCCTCTGCCCCTGCCTGTGGACAGGCTACAGCAGGAGGAAAGATGGCTGCTTGCTGGTGCTGTGTGGAGGAGCCCTGTATCTCATCGCGAAGGATGAGCAGCATCCAAGGATATAAACAAGAACTTTAAGCATTCTGTTACAGGCCTAGAAGGATGGAAAATCTAGGCCATAATAGCCAAGGTGGACCAATGCAGTTATCCACTGGAGTGATGCTTAATTCTCAGAAAGACGCCTGCAGCTGACTTGGGACGGCACACCTTCATCCAAAAGAATGACACCTATGTGAAGACTAAGCCCCCCTCGGTCACCGGGCAGGCCGGGTGGAAGCAACAGCTAGCAATGGAAGTACTGTGAGAAAGGGAAGTCCCAGAGAGTGGCTTCTGCATAAGAACTTGAACCCCAGCCTCTTAGATAACTGAAGGCAGCAAATGCCACTAAGAGTGTATCCATTGAGTGGGTCTCTTTCTAAAGGTCTCCCTGGGGTCATTGGGTGAACAAATGGAAAGCACTGGAAGTGTAGAGTAGCTTTCCTAGGGGAAAGCCCCTGAAGGAATTTGGTTGGAGGCCTATAAGCCCTGATGCTGATCTGTAGATTATTAACAGCAATAGAGAGGCAAACCACACCTTGTTAAATTTAAAATCTGATAAATGTCTTATGACTGAAAATTAGAGGTAAGAGAGAAGCCTCTAGATAGAAACATTTGCTAAACAGCAGAGCACAGGGCTTATCAACGATCTAGTTCTTACAAGGAAACTGCCTCCAAGAATACATTCAGCTGTTCTCAGAAGAGCTGCATTTCTACAAACACTCCATCCCCTCCTGTGGCAATGCATCTTACCCGCTCAACATCAGAGCCACGTGAGCCTCTTGTCCAGTGCGTCTCACTCTTCTTCCTTTTACTGTAACTGGTGGGAAGTCTATAGCCGGGGAGTTGGAAGCACAGATGCTTTTCATTAGGGAACCTTCTATTTTGATGTAATCCCTTCCTCCATGTCCCCCCCCCCCTTTATCTCCTCAAGCTCTCTAAATGGTTTAGCTCCATGCTAAGAATGGATTCAGGAAGCCTCATTCCATCCTTCATGTTAGCTTTGAGTGGCATTGTTCCACTGTAGACTCAGCCTGGAGTATATGTTCCTGACCTGAATGAACTTTTCCAGCTAGGTCTTTCTGACCTTTCCGGCATTTATCACATCCTGCCAGGTTATAAGAAAGGTAATAACTTCTTTTTGCTCTTCTTTTCTCACAATCCATCACCTGATCCTCAATTCAAGTCCATTACTTTCAAAAGGATCATGAAGAATTGTTTTTCTTTTGTCGAATCTGGGTTGAAGCAAATATTCTTTCTCAAGTACAAGCCTGAGACTTAGCTGCCTTCATCCCCAGCATCATCTGCTAGATACCTATATTGACAACTACGTCTGTGACAGTTTGTTGAAAATCCAGGGGGTTTGTTGCTGTTAGTTAAACAATCTTTACCTTGATACCCCTTACTACTCAAAAGTGAAGTGGATTGAGACGAATTATATCTCAGATGGATCTTCCTACAGGGCCTGAGGGCATGTGTCCAACAGACTAAGAACTGTACTCTCAATACAGCTTCCCCCAAAGGGCAGGGCATTTGCTCCAGTTTCCAACCTCACTGCTTTCCATCTTTAAAAGTCTCCACTATTTAATAAAACCATATATTTGCAATCGTTTTGCATAAACTAATGGAAGACTGAATGAATCAGTATTTGTGTGGGCTGAAGAGATTGCTCTGAAGTTAGGAGTGCTTATGGCTTTTATAGAGGACTCAAGTTTGGTTCCCTGCAGCTGTATGGAGATGCAATGCTGCCTGCAGTTAGATGGCATCCAAGGCTGGCTTCTGACCAGCTTGGACACTGCATGCACAAGGTATATAGACATACATGCGGGTAAACACTAATACACATAAAAATAAAAACCAAAATATAATTTTTAAAGTAAGGTATTAGATGAATTCTTTTTTAATTAACAAAGTAAAATAGAACCATTCATAGGCTGGATAGTTCAAACCCTCAAACAACTAGCATTTAAAGAAGAAAGGTCTAGCAGTAGTAAAGAGTGCTTAGGGTAATAACAAGTTTCAGTGTGGGGAGAAACTTAGAATTTAATCCGTCATTTTCCCATGTACTCCGGTATCACAGCTTTCCCACAAGCTTGAAATCCAGGTGCCCATTAAAAGAAAAGAAAAAGAAATATCCCAAGTTTCTGGCACATAGGCCAAAAAGATTATATCACCCTGCGTCTGCCTCACTGGAAAAGTGTTTGGAAACTTCAGAGATAAGTAAGCAAGCAAACATCCCATAAGCAACCCATAGGCCTCCTTTTTAATGTACTCGCCTCTTTGTTTCCTAGAGTAGATGCCAATCTATGAGGGATAATGCATCTTTTAAATATAAAAATTTGCTGGATACACTGTTCTCAAAGAATAGTCAATAAATATGCATTCCATTGAAACACATCTGAACAGCAGAGAAATTATGATTACCCATCTACCTGCCTCAGCAGGGAAAAGAAGGTTTGTATTATGCCTAAAGGTTAATGGCCTGGGATCACTAAAATATCTGAAACCTTGACCTGAAAGCTATTGGTCCTTTTTCAGGACAAAGGCCTGCTTAAACCAAAGAACACATGGGCAAGGTAACTGCAGATGAAGGGTTGAAGAAACAGAAAACTTGAGCCAGAGTGCTCAAGGGTAGAGCGGTAGAGTTAAACAGAGGAAAGCTATGGGCCATTTGACAGGACAGGACAGGAAGTTAAAGTGATCAAGGTCATCTGCTCCAGTGATTGCTGAGGGCAATTATTCCCACTGCCCACCAAGTCCAGACAGGCCACTGTGCACATTAGGCCTTCGATCTCGTCCAGACACACTCCTGAAGCACCTTCACTGGGGCTGACAGCTTGACAGACAGATGGCTTGCATATTGACAGCCCAGACACCCAGCTCTGCTGCCTGGCTGGCCATCCGTCAGCACTTTCAGAAAGTGCACCAAATATCTCTCAGAGGAAACAAAGGCAAGAAGAGAGGGGGGTACATTTTCCCTGAAAAATTGTCAGACAATTTGCTCGGGTCATAGCTCAGCCTTGGCTTGATTGAGTCCCTGTAATGTCATTTAGGTTTAAGTTTTAATGCTGCTGTGACCTTGACCCTAGGGTGAACAACTTGTAGACCAGTATGGGCTGCTAGACATATAATCAGTCACCTGTGGCTGACTCAGGCCTTGCTCTCTCTCAGCCTTTGCCTAGCTGACCCAACTGCTCCTAAGAAGCCTGAACTTCATCATGAACTTCTGGCCTTCCTTAGTGAACTGAGTTTTCTTCGTCTGAGTCTCTTAACTACATCCTTAAGATGGCTCAATGGGTAAGAGGACAGACTGCTCTTCTGAAGGTCCAGAGTTCAAATCCCAGCAACCACATGGTGGCTCACAACCACCCATAATGAGATCTGACGCCCTCTTCTGGTGTGTCTGAAGACAGCTACAGTGTATTTACATATAATAAATAAATAAATCTTAAAAAAAAAAAAAAAAGCCGGGCATGGTGGCTCACGCCTTTAATCCCAGCACTCAGGAGGCAGAGGCTGACTTTGTATTATGAGTTCGAGGCCAGCCTGGTCTACAAAGTGAGTTCCAGGACAGCCAGGGCTATACAGAGAAACCCTGTCTCGAAAAAACAAACAAACAAAAAAAAACAAAACAAAAAACAAACAAAAAACCAACCAAACAAAAAAAACTACATCCTTAAGAAAGGAGCACTGAAATCCTAAGAAACAATGAGTATGAGGATTGTTCAGTTATAACATATGGCAAGACTACAAACACAGGCTAGACACTCAAATATTTGCAGAATGAATGAGCAAACGAGCAATTAAACAAAGATGTATCCCTGTGACATTCACTGATCAGTCCAGGAATCTTGAATTTTCCATCTCACACTAAGTAGAACTGGATGGAAGAGTTCTCCTTCGGGTCAAGACTTTGCCTGTTCTTGACTCTATTACATTGTTTTAAATCTTAGTAATGAACTCTTTAGAGCAGGAGGCATGCTTGCTCCTCCAATGTGTCGCTCACAGGACATATCTGTGTTGAATATTAAACGTTCAAAAGTTTTAGACAATGAAGAAGTAAATAAGGTTTATCCCGTTTCCTTTGCTGTGGATGTTGGCTAGAATGTAGGAAGGAAAACACACCTAGATTGAGGGCGTGGGAGTGAGTAGAAATGGCCGGGAAGCAATCTTGTTGGCTTCTTAAGTCTGTTGAGTGTTTATTGTACTTACAGATTCTTAGTAAATGCTTAAGCATCAATATCAGCTATTCTATTCCCTGCCAGAACTGTGCCTTATAACATATAGAGATTCAATCAACCTTGGAATGGTTAAACAATTAGGAAGGCCTAAGAATAATGGAACATCTATGATTTTAGAACTAATTTCTCCTCCCTACTCCCCCCCCCCTCTTTCTTTCTCTGTCATACACATCACACATTGATTGGATTTGTTCTTAATGATGTGTATTTTTTTATCAACAGCCTTTTATGAGTAAATATTTTATTAGCTAATCTGGATTTGCTAAACTGCAACCAAAGATGAGTCTCTCCACTATCCTTATAAAATTACCCTGAATTAATTTTCCCTGTGTCTGAGCTAAGATTTCGAGAAACTGTTAGGGTAGCCTCAATTCAGTTGTTAAAATATCCAGTTCGCTGTAATCAAAAACTTGACTCCATCCACTTTATAGTTCCGTCTCCTTTAGGTTAGAGGCCAGAAGAAAGGCTGCAGGCAGGGGAGGAGTCTTCAAACTTTCCCATCTGCTTTACTTTCCCTGTGCCCTGTGCCTATCTAGGATGAGAAAAGAAACTACAATTTTTCAGGGGAATATAGTTGCAACTCCATGGACAACCACTAGGGAACAAGTGCATGATTGCTGGACTCTAGTTTGTCAAGTTCTGGTTCTTAAGGTTCCTGCTGAGCCTGCTGACTGTATCTCTCTTGGTAGAAGCAAAGGCTGTGCTGTCATGACCTCCCAGGACTCCAAAACTCCACACAAGTCTCACTTAAGCATTCCTAGACTGCTTCCCTGTAGAGCCCACATTGGGGCCCCAAGAACAGTTCTTTGTGTTAGAAGGAAGAGGTCACTCCCTAGAGCTTCTTTCTGTTTTTACTTTTCCTCAGGCAGAAATGAAATAGTAAACCTTGCTTTCTCAACCTCTAGACATCTGGAATACTCATGGCAGGCTCTCTAAGGAGCCCCAAGGAAGCTTTTCTGGTAGATTTTGCAAGCAGAAAGAAATGTTCAGTGCTCAGAAGCCCCCTCTTAGCCTCTCTACCCAGGACTGTTCCTGTAGACGAGACGTGATCCACAACAGTATCAGACTGCTCTTAGCAGGTTCTGAATAGGTGGTCAGTGTTCACTTCAAAGGTAGTAGTACCACCTGGCTCTATGTCTTCAACCATAGGGCCCCCAGAGAAAATTAAACTGGAAGGAGTCAAGTTCTTTAGGCTTCTACCCACAGCCTCCATATATTTAACCTTAAGCCCAAAACTGTCCCACACTCCTGCACGAATGTGTCCAGAGAGGCTGTGGCAGGCATTTCCCTTTCAGATTCTTACTCGTTCTGCAAAAGTGTTCACTGGTTGCAAATGTTCTTTCCAAATCCTAACTCCAGCCCTCTGCCTCCTTGACTCCAGGTGAGGACCTTCCTCTGAGAGGCTGCCAGGCAGGAGGGCCAGCTTGCTCATGCACACCAGCCCAGTCCACGCTTCGATCTACTAATCAGGTGGGTGAGATAGAGGTCACTCATTTATGTTTCTAGATTCTGAAGAGGAAAGGGACTAGAGAAAGGAAGAAAGCAGTGAGCCATGCATGCCCTTGGGGAAGAGAACCAGCAGAGGTAGAGGGCTTTTTTTTTTTTTTAAAGTTTCATTTATTTATTATTTATATGAGTACACTGTAGCTGTCTTCAGACACACCAGAAGAGGGCATCAGATCCCATTACAGATGGTTGTGAGCCTCCATATGGTTTCTGAGAATTGAACTCAGGATCTCTGTAAGAGCAGTCACTGTTCTTGACCACTGAGCCATCTCTCCAGCCCCTGGAAGAGGGTTTTAATAGGACCCTAATGACAGAGTTTCTATCAAATGCTTACTCCCAAGCACTTCTCAGAGCATGCAATAGGGAACAATCAATGTCACTTCTACAGCATGGCTAGGGTCACCTCAGTCTTGCCGATGAGAACACTGAGATACAGTGACTATCAAATTTGTTCAAACATATTAGGTAAAGGTAACAGTGGGTCTTGTTAAAGTCTTGGAACTTTATTCACCAACCTCTCATAGAGAAGAAAGTAAGCCTTCATTGGTGGACTACACTGGCCTCTTGTACTAGATTGAGCCTAGAATTATCTGCTCATGGCTTGGGCAAACTAGGACTTATTTTGAAATGGGCCATGGATTCAGAATGGTTCTTACATTTGTGGTAGCTGTTTGCATACAAAGAAGTGCACAGAAATAGACTTGGAGCTTAGCCTACAAAGCCTAAATCACACACTATGCTCTACACAAGGTTGGACAATACATCTTATTGTAGCATCTTGAGCAAACTGTATCTACAAGGATCATAGTGACCATTTTTAAAGGGCCAGCAGAGGACCAAAAATAATAATTCATGTGCAGACTTGAGGCTCAGAGTACCATATTCAGCACCAAAAGGTTATGAAATATTTATGGAAACAAGACAATAAAAAATAGTCATAATGCATGTGTAAGTATATATGAGGATCTAGTGATGAAAACTGTTACCTTATGTGAGAATCTAAACTTTTAACCTAAAACAGAATTAAAGAGGCAATTTAGGAAGTAGACTACCAAACGTTTCCTTGAATTGACCTCTCCAAATTCTCTAAGCAGAACACTTATGCATTCTTACATATTATTTGGCTTAGTCATTGATAATTTGGATTTTAAATAAAGTGTGTATGGGGTGGGGGGAGAGTGTGTGCCATAGTGCAATAGTGAGTGTTAATTTCAGAAAGACAAAATTGAATATTGCCTAAGAAATACACTTCTGGGAATGCCTGTGGGGACTATCTTGATTAGATTTATTGAGGTCAGGTGATTGCCCACTGTAGGTGGCATACATTCCTAGGACTAGGATCCTGGATCTTATAAGAAAGAGAATGTGAGCAGATGTGCAAACATCTCTCTCTCTCTCTCTCTCTCTCTCTCTCTCTCTCTCTCTCTCTCTCTCTCTCTCCCCTTGCTTTTCTACTGAAGAAGCAATGTGATTAGCTCTCTCGAACACCTGCCTCTGAGAATTCCAACCATACTGGACTGTACCCGAGAACTATGAGCCAAAATAATTTTTTTCTTTCTCAAATTGCTTTAGCCAGAGCATTTTATAAAGGCAAAATGAAAGAAAGAAAAAACCTGAGGCATGAAAGTTCTAAGAAACCATGATGTTTCCATAATTAGGGACCAGGTTTACAGGAGAGAGAGAAAGAGCACCTGGTAGGGTGATCAGGTTCTATTGAAGTGTTAAGTTTTAATAGTCCTAGCTTAAAACTCTAAGAGAAGGGATAGGAGAAATGACAGAAACAGAGGTGAAATTGGGGATCACCGCCCCCCCAGGAAAGAACCTGAAGGATTTCCAGTCCATAACCTAACCTGAGCACCAGAGGAAAGCAAATAGCAGGGCCAAAGAACATTCAAGCCCAGCAGCAGGGTAGAGTCACCCGATACCAGAGTTCTAAGATGGCACTTAAGTTTATCATTTGAGGTACAAAACCCAGGCCTTAGACTTTAGGCTCTTCTTTCTTCTTTTTCTCTTTCTGTTTCAAACGCTTTTTTTTTTTTTTATCAACAGATAGTTACAGCGATGACAGAGAGATAAGATGTTTAATTTGCATAGCTGAAATCATGTTCTGTGTGTTGTTATCTTTTCCCTCTTGCCCCCAGATAATAAACCTTGCAACTTTGTGTCTTTCTTTCAGAGACAATTGCAAGCAACAATAGGTCCCTGGTCCTGAATTCAACTTCCAGAGAAGCACATAAGATCTTCAGTCATGAGACTTTAGTTCTTTCTATTCCTTTCAGATCCCTGTCCATGTCAGTGGGGTTCTATTACAACAAGGGGCTTTATTACATCTTATCCAACTGTTGGCAAGTCCTGCATCTTAAACAGCACTGTTTTGTAATATAAAGATGAGAGTGCTTCATGGCATCCTGAGAAGGGAAAGAGAAGGAAAGATGTCATCATGAAAAGGCTTTAAAAACCTTCTCTGGGTATGCTTATTTGAAGAGCCTGTATTATGCATTTGGAATTTACTTTAATTATTAACAGTGAAAGAATATGGACCTTTTAAGCATAGAAACTTCAAAGGGTGAATAGTCACCAGGTTTTGGCATCTCTTGCCTGAAGTTGTCACAATAGCTGTAGCAGCCCCATTTGGAGGGGTGGCTATTGCTTGTTTTGGTTTCATTACCTGCATCCAGCAAATTAAGGCACTAACTCTGACTTAGTCAAAGGTCATACTGTCAGTCCTGGGAGAGTGTTCTGCTCTTGAAAGTCAAGAACAATTGAGGATCAGGTCTCTAAGGGAAAAGAGAGAGCAGAGCCTGTGTATGACAGCATGCTACATGACTATCTGAGTCTCTCAAATGTTGCCAACACCAGGGGGAAAGGGACAGATTACTGAGACCCTCAAAATGGAGGATGCAATGGTCCAACAGAAACCACTCACAACCCAGTTAGGTATAGACTGTGATTTTAGGTGTCTAGTAAATGGCCTGTGGCTTCCCAAAGCAGATTCAATTGTCAGTGTTATTTAAACCTTAGCCAAGAAAAACACTGGCCCTCCTTGCTCAGGGACCAGACAGTAACCCGCTAGCTATTTACCAATTTTGCATCTTCACATCTGCTTCCTGGTGAGTTAGAGACAGGCCATCTAGTGTGTAGCGATGGCTTGGAGGTCACAGATGCAGGCTCAGCTGACACTGACCTCTCTGAGGAGGTCTGCATCTATTTCCATGTTATGGATAATTATTTTCCCATCCAGTTCACATCGGGTCCGTTTTCTTGCACCTCCTTGACATGTATCTTCCCCTGCCCTGTCCTTCACCTTGTTCCCTGCAGCTGGAGAGTTTCTTCTTCACAACGATAATATGGCCATGTCTCTATCAATTAGATTCTGTCCATGTCTTCCAGTGTCACCTCTACAGGAGAATGTAAACAGGTATGCTCATGTATTCCTGTAGGTTACCAAGAGACCTGTCACTAGGAAGTCACTCATGTGGCTCTATTGTGAGGCATACACATTCATGAGCAAACCACACACTTTTGACATAGTTGGTGGTGTCCTTGATTCAATAACTAACTATTTCAAAGATAGCAAGAGAATGGGGTCAAAACCATGAGATGTGGACAACAGTGAGCATTTATTCACTAATTAATTCAGTCAACACAGGTTTATTGAAGTTGTAAATTCAAAATATTCACACGTCCAGCTTTGTTCTTCAATGAGCTTTACTCTCCACAGAATTTTCTAATGGAGTTGGGAACTAATGAATTCACCCTTCATCCACTGACAATTTGAGCGAAGCAAACCCTGTAACCTTGCTTCTGTTTAAATTTTGCCTTAGTGTTTAGATAAATTCAGCAAAAAATCCTAGTCCCAGTTTCCCATCCAGTATCACATGCAGCAACTTTCCAGCCTTCTTAACAATGCCACTTAATGGCTATCATCATTATAATCACCGCTGCCAATTTAATATTATGGAGCAAGAACAGGGATGCTTATAATGAGCCTACACCCTCAAGTATTTTATATTATCAAGGATGTGTGGCCCCTTCTTGTCTGGAAGTTTAAAGAGGGAGATGCTACAAAGCCTCCGAGTTGACCAAACCTGGAAAAAAAATGTGTTCTGTATAATTGGTGTTTTTTTTTATTTGTGGGAAATACACTCTCCTCTCCCCTAATAACAAGCAAGAAAATAGCTATTTTCTTCTTTTGCCCATAGGGACCTCTGCATACAAATAACTCAAACAAAACTAAACTTTCAAACTTCACGCTTTCCCAAGGGAATCATCTTTTATTAGAAATAGTCACTTCAAAGGTTTGAATAAATGTGAGGGTTTTTTTTTTTTCAAAAAAAAAAAATCCCTGGAAGCAATTTACATTTTTGTGTGTACATTCTCTAAATGGTTCTGATCAGATCCAGGGAAGCCATCCTGCCAGAGTTGTTATGAAAGTGTGAAACTTCATAGCACAGTGACATCAGCCAATTAGTGACAGCACTTGGCTGGGTCTTCAAACCCCTAAATAAGCCAGATCATGTGAATTCCTGACCCAAGCTAGGAGTTTCTGTATACCCAGAGCCTGTCTAGAGTGATATCAAAGTCTTTTGAAGCCATACTTGGCTGGCTAATGCCATTTACAACAATAACCTGACATTTTCTTTATCTCTGTACCAAAGTTTGCAAAATACTTCCTCACCCTGTATATTTTAGTTCTGTCTTCTCTAAATGATTACACAAGTCTGATCTTGTTATTCTTCTCCTTGTGAGATCTGAAAACTAAAGATCAGGCTAAACAAAAACTGCACAGCTAAAATATGGAGAAGAAAAAAAAAACAGAATCCTGAAGCCAGATTTTATTTTAATATATTGGAATTTATCCTAAACGGTTTTGGCCTGAATTTTTCATGTATCAAACTGTGTAAGAAAGATGGTGATAATGGGGGGAGGGGGAGGTGATGGGAAGGAGGAAGGACCAAAATTATACAGAGTGATGGCATAGCACTCTGTGGCTGAAGAGCTGCCATTCTAGGTTAATAATGTGCTCTGTATGCTCCCTCATGTTAAGCTTAAGTATGTCAATAACAGACTTAAATCAAACTGCTAACTAGTTCTGTCTGAGTAACCATCAAAACTGCGTAACATGAATAAACTAGCGACAACTTGAGACTCACAGATATTCAGGGCCAGTCATCATGGGTATGCATTGGCACGGCGATGCTCATTAGGTATGACTAACCCCCCTTCTGATTAATGAACACTTGCAATTAGGAAGTAAATAACGGCCCCTGTAAGCCTTGACACTAAGCTGGACAGCTTCTGCTATTTTGGCTCACAAAATCCACTCTGATAAGCATCAGCTAATTATTTATTCATTTTTATATGTGGTAAGGGAATTGCAAAATTTACAATGATAGGTAGCACAGGCTATAGCTGTAGGAACACAAAGTAGGAGAGCAAAGCTGCTATATTTAGAGGCAGGGGAGGGGCAGTCGGCATTTCATAGCTGAAGCAATTATAACCTATTGTGTAGCATTGTAAGAGAGGGGTTTTTTTTTTAATCTGCTTATCTTCCATTTAGGATTTGTTTGCTTTTGACAAGGCCTCTCTCACACACATAGTCTTGCCTAATACACAACAGAATGTCAATGAAGCAGGATAGCTCTCAGTCCTAGAAATCCTTAGGAAATCATCAATTCCCCACAGGGACTGGAGCCATTGATTCCCTCCTGGGAACTGCCTTTAGAAAGAATGATCTCAGAGGAATTTGGAAGCATTAGTTCTGTCAGTAAGCCCAGAGGAGAAAAGTAGAGACAAATTCTCCTCTCAATTCAATTCAATTCGGTGAGTATTTATTGAGCCTAATACAGTCTTCAGGGCATAAAAGTAGGAAGTGGTTCCTGTCATCACAGAGCTTGCTTTCTTAGACTGGGGAAAGAGAGGCTGAGCCTAGAAAGGCCCTCTACCTAAAGGTACTTGCCTCATATATGTAACGTGAGGTACCTAAAGATACTTGCCTCATATATGTAACGTGAGGTACCTAAAGGTACTTGCCTCATATATGTAACGTGAGGTACCTACTGGAAAATACTTTGCCTGGAATATTCTACCAGAGGAACTCTATCTTACGATACTCTCTCCAAAGGTGCTTTACTTAAAGGTACTCTGCCCTGCATACTACCTGAAGTCCTCTACCTAATGGACTCCCCCCTATGTACTCTATAAGATATTCTCCCTGAAGATGCTACCTAACATGTTGTACTGAAGGGTGCTTTCTTCAAAGGGCTCTAATATTCTCTACTCAAGGTATGCTACCCATTCAAGTTTGACCTGTTGCAATGTTAATAGCCATGACCAAAAACAATTCAGGGGAGAAGGGTGTGTTTGGCTTAAATTTCAAGGTCACAATCCATCATGGTAGGTACTTGGGCAGGAACTGAAGCACAAATATTGTAAAAATGCTCTTTAGTGGCTTCTTTGCTAGCTTGTGTTCAGCTATCTTTATTATCCAGCCCAGAACCAACTACCTAGTAAGGATACCACCCGCAGTGGACTGGGCCTTCCTCCATCACTTAGCAATCAAGACAATACCTCATAAACAACCCTACAAGCCAATCTGACTGAGAAAAAAAATTCAGTTGAGAGTCCCTCTTCCAAGGTATGCAATTACCTGTTGAAACTAATCAGGACACTGTCTAAAGGCACTTTATATAGATATCTTCAATCAGAAGTTTTCTATCTGAGGTACTCCCCTGGAAGTTTCCACTCAGATCATACCCTCAGGTCCTGTTTCCTACTGAGTAAACTTAATACCAGCTTCCAAAGTCCTGCTGAGGAATGTGGTACAATCCCCTTTCATCGCCCAGTACAGTGAGATCACAAGTAAGGGTGGTCCTCATCCCTGGCATGAAAAGTTCACTGCTTTAATGACTTCCTGAACTATTTTTTTTTAATTTTGGTTTGTCACTGAAATTAACTTTATTTTTAGTAGATATTTTCTTTATTTACATTTCGAATGTTATCCCCTTTCCTAGTTTCCCCTCCAAAAAGTCCCTAACCCTTTCCCCCTCCCCCTGCTCACCAACCCACCCACTGATTCCTGGCCCTGACAGTCACCTATAGTGGAGCATAGAACAGGACCAAGGGCCTCTACTCCCACTGATAACCGACTAGGTCATCCTCTGCTACATATACAGCTAGGGCTATGAGTCCCACCTTGTGTTTTCTTTGGTTGGTGGTTTAGTCCCAGGGAGCTCTGGAGATACTGGTTAGTTCATATTGTTGTTCCTCCCTTCAGCAAACCCCTTCAGCTCCTTGGGTACTTCCTCTAGCTCCTTCATTGGGGACCCTATGCTCCGTCTAATGGATGACTGTGAGGATCCACTGCTGTATTTGTCAGGCACTGGCAGAGCCTCTCAGAAGACAGCTATATCAGGCTCCTGTCTGCAAGTTCTTGGCATCCACAATAGTGTCTGGTTTTGGTGGTTGTTTATGGGGTGAATCCCCAGCTGGGGCAGTCTCTAGATGGTCATTCCTTCAGACTCTGCTCCACACTTTGTCTCTGTAACTCCTTCCATGAGTATTTTGTTCCCCCTTCTAAGAAGGATCGAAGTATCCACACTTTAGTCTTTCTTCTTCTTTAGTTTCATGTGTTTTGGAAATTGTATCTTGGGTATTCTGAACTTCTGGGATTAATATCCACTTATCAGTGAGTGTATATCATGTGTGTTCTTTTGTGATTGAGTTACCTCACTCAGAATGATATCCTCCAGATCCATCCATTTGCCTAAGAATTTCATAAATTCATTGTTTTTAACAGCTGAGTAGTACTCCATTGTGTAAATGTACCACATTTTCTGTATCTATTCCTCTGTGGAGGGACATCTTGGGTTCTTTCCAACTTTTGGCTATTATAAATAAGGCTGTTATGAACATAATGGAGCATGTGTCCTTATTACATGTTGGAGCATCTTCTGGGTATATTCCCAGGAAGGGTATTGCTGGATCCTCTGGTAGTACTATGTCCAATTTTCTGAGGAACTGCCAAACTGATTTCCAGAGTTGTTTTACCAGCTTGCAATCCCACCAGCAATGGAGGAGTGTTCCTCTTTCTCCACATCCTTGACAGTATCTGCTCTCACCTGAATTTTTTATCTTAGTCATTCTGACTGGTATGAGGTAGAATCTCAGGGTTGTTTTAATTTGCATTTCCCTGATGACTAAGGAAGTTGAACAAATGAAACAAAAATTCTGCCATATTTACAAGAACACAATTGGGGAACTGATATAGTGACTCTTCTTATGCTTCTGGCTTAGACTTCAAGCTAGCAAGTAACTATGTGTGGAGTGCTCATAAGTGAATGTGTGCAACAAAAATAAACAAGGCACATTCCTAAGAGTTAGGGGTATATGGCAACATGGCCCGCTGATATTCCAGTGGTCCTCTTCCTTGTTAATAACCTTGTTAACTCCTTGTTAACCTTGCTTAGTTTTTTTTCAAGCACAAATAACAAACCACAAAAGTCCTTAGACACTACTTTATTTTTTAATACTTCAATAATGATTCTCTCTCTCTCTCTCTCTCTCTCTCTCTCTCTCTCTCTCTCTCTCTCTCTCTCTCTCTCTCCTTTCCCTGGCACTTACATGCTCATAAGCCTTCCCTGAAAAGTAAAGAGAATTTGGATTTGTTTTTCCCTTTGAAGTTGTTTTCATGGCTTTGTGTTGTGCTTACACGTAAATCAAATTTTCTAATAAACTTAATGAAGAATGAGGTTCAAAGGGGGCCTGTCATCTTGGGACAGTGACTCAGAAAAGAGATGTATGTACTTGTTAATAATGATGATTTTGAACAGAACAAAAACATGGAACTTATTTTCAGGACAAAAAATACCATTTGGAGTCATATATTTTTCTTGAACTGGAAAAACACTAGTTAATATATGTAAACTAGCTCCAGGCCAGAGGAAAGGTGTCCGCCCGGCTCAGGAGCCCTTTGCCTCAGGAGGGGCAGGAGCCATCTTGGTTCCGGGACTCCACCGAAATTAGGAACTTAGTCTACACAGGTGAGAGTGTGCACCACAGAAGCTGACAGCTTCTGTGACCTGCCAAAGCAACACAGCTTCTGAGAAAGGTCCTGTTTTGGGCCTTCATCTTCGGCCAGGAGGAGGTACAAATGCCAGATATCTGTGCACCTTCCCTCTAAGAGGAGAGCTTGCCAACAGAGAGTGTTCTGACCACTGAAACTCAAAGGAGAGAACCTGTCTCCCAGGTCTGCTGATAGACAGTAACAGAATCACCAGAAGAACAATCTCTAAACAGAGACAACTATAACAACTAACTCTAGAGATACCAGATGGCGAGAGGTAAACATAAGAATCTTACTAACAGAAACCAAGAACACTCACCATCATCAGAACCCAGCACTCCCACTTCGCCCAGTCCAGGGTACCCCAACACACCCGAAAAGCTAGACCCGGATTTAAAAGCATATCTCATGATGATGGTAGAGGGCATTAAGAAGGACTTTAATAACTCACTTAAAGAAATACAGGAGAACACTGCTAAAGAGTTACAAGTCCTTAAAGAAAAACAGGAAAACACAACCAAACAGGTAGAAGTCCTTAAAGAAAAACAGGAAAACACATCCAAACAGGTGATGGAAATGAACAAAATCATACTAGACCTAAAAAGGGAAGTAGACACAATAAAGAAAACCCAAAGTGAGGCAACGCTGGAGATAGAAAACCTAGGAAAGAAATCTGGAACCATAGATGCAAGCATCAGCAACAGAATATAAGAGATGGAAGAGAGAATCTCAGGTGCAGAAGATTCCATAGGGAACATCAGCACAACAATCAAAGAAAATGGAAAATGCAAAAAGATCCTAACTCAAAACATCCAGTAAATCCAGGACACAATGAGAAGACCAAACCTACGGATAATAGGAGTGGATGAGAATGAAGATTTGCAACTCAAAGGACCAGCAAATATCTTCAACAAAATCATAGAAGAAAACTTCCCAAATCTAAAGAAAGAGATGCCCATGAACATACAAGAAGCCTACAGAACTCCAAATAGACTGGACCAGAACAGAAATTCCTCCCGACACATAATAATCAGAAAAAACAAATGCACTAAATAAAGATAGAATACTAAAAGCAGTAAGGGAAAAAGGTCAAGTAACATATAAAGGCAAGCCTATCAGAATTACACCAAATTTTTCACCAGAGACTATGAAAGTCAGAAGATCCTGGACAGATGTTATAGAGACACCAAGAGAACACAAATTTCAGCCCAGGCTACGATACCCAGGAAAACTCTCAATTACCATAGATGGAGAAACCAAAGTATTCCACAACAAAACCAAATTCACACATTATCTTTCCAAGAATCCAGCCCTTCAAAGGATAATAACAGAAAAAAACCAATACAAGGATGGGAACCACGCCCTAGAAAAAACAAGAAGGTAATCCCTCAACAAACCTAAAAGAAGACAGCCACAAGAACAGAATGCCAACTTTAACAAAAAAAAAAAATAACAGGAAGCAACAATTACTTTTCCTTAATATCTCAATATCAATGTACTCAACTCCCCAGTAAAAAGACGTAGACTAACAAACTGGCTACACAAACAAGACCCAACATTTTGCTGCTTACAGGAAACTCATCTCAGAGAGAAAGATAGGCACTACCTCAGAATGAAAGGCTGGAAAACAATTTTCCAAGTAAATGGTATGAAGAAACAAGATGGAGTAGCAATTCTAATATCTAATAAGATTGACTTCCAACCCAAAGTCATCAAAAAAGACAAGGAGGGGCACTTCATACTCATCAAAGGTAAAATACTCCAAGAGGAACTATCAATTCTAAATATCTTGCTCCAAATACAAGGGCAGCCACATTCATTAAAGAAACTTTAATAAAGCTCAAAGCACACATTGCACCTCACACAATAATAGTGGGAGACTGCAACACACCACTTTCACCAATGGACAGATCATGGAAACAGAAAATAAACAGGGACACAGTGAAACTAACAGAAGTTACAAATGGATCTGACAGATATCTACAGAATATTTTATTCTAAAACAAAAGGATATAACTTCTTCTCAGCACCTCATGGTACCTTCTCCAAAATTGACCACATAATTGGTCACAAAACAAGCCTCAACATATACAAAAATATTGAAATTGTCCCATGCATCCTATCAGATCACCATGGACTAAGGCTGATCTTCAATAACAAAATAAATAATAGAAAGCCAACATTCATGTGGAAACTGAACAACACTCTTCTCAATGATACCTTGGTCAAGGAAGGAATAAAGAAAGAAATTAAGGACTTTTTAGAGTTCAATGAAAATGAAGCCACAACATATCCAAACTTATGGGACACAATGAAACATTTCTAAGAGGAAAACTCATAGCTCTGAGTGCCTACAAAAAGAAACTAGAGAGACACATTAGCAGCTTGACAACACACCTAAAAGCTCTAGAACAAAAGGAAGCAAATTCACCCAAGAGGAGTAGACAGCAGGAAATAATCAAACTCAGGGGCGAAATCAACCAAGTGGAAACAAGAAGAACTATTCAAAGCATCAACCAAAGAGGAGCTGGTTCTTTGAGAAAATCAACAAGATAGACAAACCCTTAGCCAGATTCACTAGAGGGCACAGGGAAAGCATTCTAATTAACAAAATCAGAAATGAAAAGGGAGACATAACAACTGATCCTGAAGAAATCCAAAACAACATCAGATCCTTCTATAAAAGGCTATACTCAACAAAACTGGAGAACCTATATGAAATGGAGAAGTTTCTAGACAGATACCAGGTACCAAGGTTGAATCAAGATCAGGTTAATGATCTAAACAGCCCTATATCCCCCAAAGAAATAGAAGCAGTCATTAATAGTCTCCCAATAAAAAAAATCCCAAGACCAGATGAGTTTAGTGCAGAGTTCTATCAGACCTTCAAAGAAGATCTAATCCCAGTTCTTCACAAACTATTCCACAAAATAGAAACAGAAGGCACTCTACCCAACTCATTCTATGAAGCCACAATTACTCTGATACCTAAACCACAAAAAAACCCAACAAAGATAGAGAACTTCAGACCAATATCCCTTATGAATATTGATGCAAAAATCCTCAATAAAGTTCTTGCTAACCGAATCCAAGAACACATCAAAACAATCATCCATCCTGACCAAGTAGGTTTCATCCCAGGGATGCAGGGATGGTTCAATATACGGAAATCCATCAACATAATCCAGTATATAAACAAACTCAAAGACAAAAACCACATGATCATCTCGTTAGATGAGGAGAAAGCATATGACAAAATCCAACACCCATTCATGATAAAAGTCTTGGAAAGATCAGGAATTCAAGGCCCATACCTAAACATGATAAAAGCAATCTACAGCAAACCAGTAGCCAACATCAAGGTAAATGGTGAGATACTGGAAGCATTCCCACTAAAATCAGTGACTAGACAAGGCTGTCCACTCTCTCCCTACCTATTCAACATTGTACTTGAAGTCCTAGCCAGAGCAATTAGACAACAAAAGGAGATCAAGGGGATACAAACTGGAAAAGAAGTAGTGAAAATATCACTTTTTGCAGATGATATGTTAGTATATATAAGTGACCCTAAAAATTCCACCAGAGAACTCCTAAGCCTGATAAACAGTTTCAATGAAGTAGCTGGATATAAAATTAACTCAAACAAGTCAATGGCCTTTCTGTACACAAAGGATAAACAGGCTGAGAAAGTAATTAGGGAAACAACAGCCTTCTCAATAGTCACAAATAATATAAAAGACCTTGGCGTGACTCTAACTAAGGAAGTGAAAGATCTGTATGATAAGAACTTCAAGTCTCTTAAGAAAGAAATTAAAGAAGATCTCAGAAGATGGAAAGATCTCCCATGCTCACGGATTGGCAGGATCAACATTGTAAAAATGGCTATCTTGCCAAAAGCAATCTACAGATTCAATGCAATCCTCATCAAAATTCCAACTCAATTCTTCAACGAATTAGAAAGAGCAATCTCCAAATTCATCTGGAATAACAAAAAACCTAGGATAAAAGAACCTCTGGTGGAATCACCATGCCTGACCTAAAACTTTACTACAGAGCAATTGTAATAAAAACTGCATGGGACTGATATAATGACAGACGAGTAGACCAATGGAATAGAATTGAAGACCCAGAAATGAACCCACACACCTCTGGTCACTTGATCTTCGACAAGGGAGCTAAAACCATCAAGTTGAAGAAAGACAGCATTTTCAACAAATGGTGCTGGCACAACTGGTTGTTAACATGCAGAAGAATGTGAATCGATCCATTCCTATCTCCTTGTACTTAGGTCAAATCTAAGTGGATCAAGGAACTTCACATAAAACCAGAGACACTGAAACTTATAGAGGAGAAAGTGGGGGAAAGCCTCGAAGATATGGGCACAGGGGGAAAATTCCTGAATAGAACAGCAATGGCTTGTGCTGTAAGATCGAGAATTCATAAATGGGACCTCATAAAATTGCAAAGCTTCTACAAGGCAAAAGACACCGTCAATAAGACAAAAAGACCACCAACAGATTGGGAAAGGATCTTTACCTATCCCAAATCAGATAGGGGACTAATATCCAATATATATAAAGAACTCAAGAAGGTGGACTCCAGAAAATCAAATAACCCCATTAAAAATGGGGCTCAGAGCTAAACAAAGAATTCTCACCTGAGGAATACCGAATGGCAGAGAAGCACCTGAAAAAATGTTCAACCTCCTTAATCATCAGGGTAATGCAAATCAAAACAACCCTGAGATTCCACCTCACACCAGTCAGAATGGCTAAGATGAAAAATTCAGGTGACAGCAGATGCTGGCGAGGATGTGGAGAAAGAGGAACACTCCTCCATTTTTGGTGGGATTGAAAGCTTGTACAACCACTCTGGAAATCAGTCTGATGGTTCCCTCAGCAAATTGGACATAGTACTACCGGAGGATCCCGCAATACCTCTCCTGGGCATATATCCAGAAGAGGTCCCAACTGGTAAGAAGGACACATGCTCCACTATGTTCATAGCAGCCTTATTTATAATAGCCAGAAGCTGGAAAGAACCCAGATGCCCCTCAACAGAGGAATGGACACACAAAATGTGGTACATTTACACAATGGAGCACTACTCAGCTATTAAAAAGAATGAATTTATGAAATTCCTAGGCAAATGGATGGACCTGGAGGGCATCATCCTGAGTGAGGTAACCCAATCACAAAGGAACTCACACAATATGTACTCACTGATAAGTGGTTATTAGCCCAAAACTTAGGATACCCAAGATATAAGATACAATTTGCTAAATGCATGAAACTCAAGAAGAAAGAAGACCAAAATGTGAACACTTTGCCCCTTCTTAGAATTGGGAACAAAACACCCATGGAAGGAGTTACAGAGACAAAATTTGGAGCTGTGGCAAAGGATGGACCATCTAGTGATTGCCATATCCAGGGATCCATCCCATGATCAGCTTCCAAATGCTGACACCATTGCATACACTAGCAAGATTTTGCTGAAAGGACCCAGATATAGCTGTCTCTTGTGAGACTATGCTGGGGCCTAGCAAACACAGAAGTGGATGCTCACAGTCAGCTATTGGATGGATCACAGGCCCCCAATGGAGGAGCTAGAGAAAGTACCCAAGGAGCCTAAGGGAACTGCAACCCTATAGGTGGAACAACAATATGAACTAACCAGTATTCTGGAGCTCTTGTCTCTAGCTGCATATGTATCAAAAGATGGCCTAGTAGGCCATCACTGGAAAGAGAGGCCCATTGGACTTGCAAACTTTATATGCCCCAGTACAGGGGAACGCCAGGGCCAAAAAGTGGGAGTGGGTGGGTAGGGGAGTGGGGGGGTGGGTATGGGGCACTTTTGGGATAGCATTGGAAATGTAAATGAGGAAAATACCTAATTAAAAAAATATATGTAAACTACATGTGTGTATGCACACACATGAACACACATACACACACACCACAATTGTACCAGCCAGATATTGCTTTGCCTATAAATATTGTGGGACCCAATTCAAGAGGAGACTATATATCTGATGATCTTAGTATTTAAAAACATTAAACCAATTAGTGTAATAAAATGGATTACAAACTGTTGAATAAAGTATGTTTGTTTTGCATTCAGAATTTGAGTTCTAGAGAATTGACCGATAACCATCATTTCCCCTCTAGTCACTTCTGTCTCCATTAGACAGGGTGAAGCTCCTCACACAGGGATGTGGATATCGGAGTCTGAAGAGTCCATCCACACATTCCAGCTCTAGACATACCTACTGCCCACAGCTATTCTCAGTCACCTGCAGACCTAGTGGTGTGTATATCAATAGCATTGTCCACCCTCCATAAACACACCCTTTAGGATATCATCAGTGAGCTGAGATACACATGACTGAAAAATTACAGGAATCTAATTGCCCATAGAATAACTCAATAGGAGGTTCAGGCTCATGTTAATCTCAGTCTCTTTACCACACAGACCTCTTACCCCATAGGGTAAATTATAACTCTCAAGGTTTCTTTAAAAAAAAAATAGACCATCAGCTTAGCATTTAAATGACCAGAGACGTGGAGAAGTTGTAGCTTAATGAGGTCCCCAGGTGGAGTGAATGAACAATGATGATGAGGAGCTGTGCTGGTGCCCAGCAGCATCCTATCTTGCTAAGTAAGTGCATCACTGTAAGAAAACTTACGCTCTGTTCCCACACACAGAAGATGTACATAGAGGGGCTGACAAGTTGGCCTAGCTGACAAGCCTGAGGACATAAATTTAATCCCAGGAACCTATAAGGTAGAAGAAGAGAGCCAACTTCCATAAACTACCCTCTGACTAGAAATAAATGTAACGATGTATACAGAGTAAGAAGTCAGTGATCTGGGATCCTCCTCTTGTTTCCTGACCATTCACTGTTCTTCATTAGAGTCTAAAGACCATTTTGATTTTGGTTGTGAGTCACCCAACCCCTAGTGAAGCAGCACAGATATTCCAAGCCCATCTTCCTGTCCCGTGAATAGATGTGGAGGAACCTCACATGAGCACAAGAAGCATAGGTTCAATATCTAAAATCAAGCTGCCCTGGCTATGATGTTTGTGACCCCGTAATGCAAAGTGGGTCAAGAAACTCAAAGATAATCAATGTGTTTTAAATTGGGAATCTGTTCCCAATTACTCCATCATGATTTGCAAATGCAAGCTTCTCACTCCTGTGTTTAATTCCTTTCAGTGGGTGTAGGTAGAGAGGGCCTACTTCATTCCAAAATATCCCTGAGTCATAGCCCCTAGACTGCAGTTCTGAAAGCATTACCACATTGATCAGGCCTATGATTCTGAGCTTAAAGGGTG
This sequence comes from Mus musculus, assembly GCF_000001635.26. Lineage (NCBI taxonomy): Eukaryota > Metazoa > Chordata > Mammalia > Rodentia > Muridae > Mus > Mus musculus. The sequence goes on from NC_000075.6 coordinate 34,346,223, forward strand.
TCTATTATTGGAGGACCCTGCTGCTAGGCAACATTAAGAGTGCTAGAGGGACTTTAAACGGATATTAAGAGGCTCTAAGATATGAAATAGCTCCCCTGACTGTCATGACTCCGATGCACAGATTCAAACAAGTGATGGCAAAGAAGCAAACACCCTGAAGGAAGAAGATACAACCTAAGAAGAGTCCACATTCTAGACAGATTTCCTCCAGCTACTGACTCCTGGATGCTGAGGATTTCTTCAGGATGCAAAGAAATTGACCTCTGTCTTTAATAATATTCTTTTCATCTCTGGAGAAGGCAGGAAGACGATGATTGTGGCACTTCAGCAGCGTTCTTCTTTGTCAGAACTTGATGTACACATGTTCCCTGGGGAACAGGATTTGTCACCATCATTTTCCAACTCATAACCAAATAGAGACATTTGGGAGGTTGAATTTTTGTTTTGCTATTTAGAGTGGGAAGGCATGTTCCAGAAGGTCCAATTTTAGGAAAATGACTAATTATTTGCTAAGAGATATTACTAATAGGATAGGTTGGCATAACTTTGAGTGGAAAGCAAAGAATCAGCAAAGTGATTTATCATTCAGCCCAGATGCTCATCAGAATAGGTGCCTTTAAGTGGAATGCACAACACTAGTGACTCTCAAAGCATGGACACAGACCTGCAGTAGCAGCTAGCCCTTACGTACAATCAGTACTTCACAATCTGTTGTCATGATTCCTCCAGATGAATTGAATGCATAGTAAATTTGAGAGGTAAGCCTCATCACAATTATGTGGAGATCGCTAAAACAAATACCAGGGCAGGATCCTATATCAACCAATTAAATCATAGTTCATGGGAGTGAGGCCTGAATAACCCCATAATTTCTGGATCACCTCAGATGGTCCTAATATGCACACAGTGGGTGAGAGCTCCCATGTTGTATACCTTCAGTTTGACAGACGCAGCTCTCATTTACTTCTAAGAAAACTTCCACCCACAGATCTGTAAGCCATACAAATAAGAGCATGCTGTCAAAGGCTCCTGCCACTAAGGTATGGTCACAAAGTCTCCCCATGCTTTAAGGCATAACCTCACTCAAAACCCCTGTATTCTAGGCTACCAAGAGTCATTTGTAAAGCTACAATTATTCCAACCGTGGTTAAAAATGAGACAGGAATTAAATTAGCTTGCAATCTTTTTACATGTTTCTAGAGAACATGTCACCTGTCACTCGGAATGAGATGTGCTTCTTCCTCTCTCAGGATGTGGTATAATGAGGTCTCTCTCTCTCTCTCTCTCTCTCTCAGCTATGAATGCAGAAATGTATTTATGGCACAAAAGGAGATTTATGTATTTTCTAAAAATCCTGGCAGCCAATAATAGCCTTGACTGACTCTCTAGGGCTCCAAATGCAACTAGATTGTATTTGGATATAAATCTGGACGCATTGGAATCTTAGTTCTGTTTTCCTCCATTAAAGGCCAGATGGGGCAAAGGAGTTTGGAGGGGAGAAGTGATAAAATTATTGATAAAATGCATAAAAATAAAATAGTAATCCAACAAAGGCCATTTCAGTAGAATTTGTGCAAATTCTCAGAGATATGTGTATTCGAAGTTCTGGTGACTATGTTAATGAATTCTGAGATAACAAGGATTCTGTACAATCACAGCTTGGTGATAACTTATATTTTTTTTATGGAAAGCCATAATGTAAATATATACAGGAAAGGATTTGTCCCAGGGTAAGGAAGAAATTCCAAAACATCTGCAATCTGATATTTCCCCTCACTTCTGCCATTTCAGCGTACAAGAAAGAAATAACAAGAGACTGGCAGGTGAGACCTAAGCAAACTTCCTCCCGGAGTCTGCAATTCATGGGATGACCTTGGTTCTCCTAAGACTGAGAAGCCAAAGCAAGCAGTATGCAAATCTGTCTGGCTCTGGGTGTGGCACAGATTCTAAGAATTATTTAATAATTATCATATTATACATATTTATAAAATAACATTAATATATTAATAATAGCAATGTAGTAGTGGTAGAAGTAGTAGTAATAGTAGTAGTAGCAGCAGCTGCTGCTGCTACAGTAATAGTAATAACAGTTTTGAGGCAAGGTCTAGCAATGTAACCTTGGCTAGTCTGAAACAATGTAGACCAGACTGGCCTCAAACTCAGACAAACCCACCTGTCTCTGCCTTCCAATTGCTGGGATTAAAAGCATGTGCCACCATGCCCTGCTGAATTAAATTATTTTAAGTGCTAAATAGGAGTTCAAAAAAAGTTAGCATGCAGCCTAATACATGACAATGTGCTAAATAAGTAGTATAATCACTTTAGGAACTTAAAGGAAGGAGACACATTTACAGCCAAACATGAACACGGAGTTCAAACTGCACCCTAAAAGGTATCAGAAATTCCCAGGCTCATGCAGCTGTTGTCCCTCCTCTTGTGTGTTCTTGGGCAGGGCTTGATTTTGAAATTAAGCATCTCCCTTGCATTGTTTAATCTTGACAAATGGAATTCACCACCCACCAGTTAGAACCAGCTGCAGATTCTTGACCATACAGGAGTATGTCAGCAAAAGTTCAAGACTGTGGAAGCTGAGTGACAAGGAGCCAAGAGACAAGCGTCCTGGCAGAAGACAGCAAACAGCCCTGCTGTAAATTCCTATTCTTTTGTATGATAGTGACCTATATTAGTTTTGGCCACTTCCATTTGGAGACTGGATTTTTTTTTAAGTGTCCTGTAGAGCAAATCCAAGAGTAGCAAAAATGCCCTAAAGACATTTTTCCTCAACTAAATTACATGCATTTATTTTTCACCGTGGGGGGCAGAATCGAAAAGCTAACAGGCTCCAGAGGGACAGTGCATGTTAATTCCACTCATGGTAAAGGTCCTTTAAAATGCCACTCATGCCTGAAGCACTGATGAGTTTGTAGGTTGCCAGGCACAAGGTATGCCGTGCACACTCCCATTGGAACCCATTAGACAGCCTATAGATAGATGGGCTCTGAACAGCCACCCATGCATGCATGCCATTCAAAAGTTTAAAAACAGTTACTTAGAAATTACACAGATTCCCCAGCTCTAACAACAAGGCTAATGGCAGACCATTCGCAATCAAATGCAGTAGATTAGCGAGGCACAAAAAGAACTAAACTGTTTAGCGTAGGTCTCAAAGCTCCCATAGAAATTAGTCAATTGGAATTTATAGAAAATGACAGGGAAGGCTTGTAGTTGATGCTGTATGTTCTGCATAGCACAATCATCCATGATGCATGCAGACAAAACTCCACCCCCACCAAAATGCATGCATGGGGAAGCTGTATCAATCCTCTCCAAGTGGTCTACAGGACGTGTGTGCTCTTACACACCAATTTCAGGCACTATTAAGAAGCCATGTATATTGAGACAGGTAACAGGCTTAGTTTTTCTGCCTACTGTGGTCCTTTTCAGTTTATACAGGAACACACACACACACACACACACACGTAAACACACGTACACACGGGCCTATGTGTTTTGGCATGCACATGCACATACATTACACTCATGCTAGTGCTAACTTAACTGTCCAGGATTGGCACTTTCAGCATTGAACGTTCCATGTCCTTTAACTCCCTCATACCTTGGAAAAGCAGAATACTTAGTCACCACAGCATACCTGAACGTGCAATAAAAAACAATAGAAAATGCTGAGAACCTTTGGCATGAAGAGTTATTCAAGGAAAATTCTTTGAGGAAAATCTAATCCATTACCCAAATTAAGTCCCTCTTGGAACCAAAAGCAAAAAGTACAGATTGACTCTATCTGGGCTTCTACCTGCCTTGCCTAAATTGTTGGGGGCAGGTAGAACACAGAACTGTATCATTAGTGGTTAGCAATCCGATTGCACAATTCTTTCTTCCATATCTCACTTGCTTCCTTAACCTTCCAGAGGACAAGGTTGTGGTTACAAATGCTCACTGTTTTGATTCCAGTGCCTGGAACAGTGCCTGACCTACAGTAGACATTCCATAAATATTTGTCGAATTGAAGTAGCAAATTAAGAAGAGAAGTCTGTGGGCATTGTGGTGTGGGAGGAGGTTTAAGTGGAGCCACACTGTCGAAGCACTCTGTTCTACAAATAGGTAGCCCTGAGAATACATAGCTGCAAGCTGACAGATTGCACATTTCCACCCCATCCCAGTCTTTGTTTAATATGGCCACTATTGGTCTAGGTTTCATAACAAAATAGTTGAGGTTAAGTGTCTATAAAGGAAAGAGCTTAGCCAGGGCAGGTGACACCAGTCTATAATCCTAATATTTATAACACCTGGGCAGATAGAAGAAGGAAGAACATAAATTCAAGGCTGCTGTGTGGGTATCAACAAAGTGAGACCTGACTCAAAAGGAGATGGGTGGGGGAAGAAAAGAAGAGATTATAGAAGAGAAACTGAGGGAGCACAGAAGGGAGGGGAGGGGAAGAGATTGGGTGATGGAAAAGGAAACTAGAGGAGAATGCAGAAGGAAGAGGAAGGGAAGAGGAGAAGAGGAGGAGGAGGGGAGAGAGGTGGGAGGGAGAGAGGGAGACAGAGAATGAGAAAGAGGTGAGAAGAGAGAGAGATGGGAAAGAGAAGAGGAGGGAAGGAAGGAGGGAAGAAGAGAGGGAGGGAGATTTCTTTAGTTCAGTTTTAGGGGTATAAGTGCATGCTGCTAGCATCTATAAAGAAAGACTCCTGACCCAAATGATCACCATCATGGGGTCATAGCTTAAGAAAAAGTGATTACATAGTGAGTAATAGACACAGAAAGAAAGAATTTAAGATAAGGCCAGGCCATTCTAGGGAAACTCTTAAGAACTAATTCAAGGTCACACAAAAACTAGTAACTCTTTCCAAGGATGGTATGGCAATGACCTTCTAGTAGGTCCTAACTTCTAAAGGTTCTACCACCCACCCCAACTTCACCATAAATGAACTCTTGCTAGCCTCATTCAAACTATACTCTTGCTGCTGCTTTGAATGTCAAAGACAAATGCAGGAAGAGAGCTAAGAGCTGTTACCTGGCAATAAGGTAAAGGCAGAGCCTTCATCCATCTCAGGACATAAACACTGTCACAGAGGCTGTATATATAAGGCACACATATCGCATTGCCACTCTGCCTTTGGTCCCAAGGAGGAAGAGTGTAGACCTCATTAAAGAGGGTAGAGTCCGATGGCATGTATCCCTACATGGCATGTTTGGCCAGGCCTGGATCTGACCCAGGAAGTTATGTGTTTCTCAACTAGTACTGCTGAGACTAGCATCTCCAAGGCCTAAAATCATAGCCTGCACTAAGGATGAATTTAATGCTGTTTAACAACTGAGAGGAGTTGAGAAAAATATGGTCAGATAAAGAAGCTAGAGTGCTGACAGACACAATACTTTAAGCACTGCTTCTAGTCTTGGTAAGGACATAGAACATGGTCAAGAGTTCAGAGACAAAATGGAGAATGGAGACTTCCATTCCAAACCCAGATACCTTGTTAATGTCTGACAGGAACAACTCAGAGCAATGTGTACAGTTTCCTTACATAAATGAAGAAATACTACCTAGCCCTATTAGTTGAGCAAGTCAGCTGGTGCCTGATGTCATCATATAAGCTACATAATTATTGACACAGCCTTCACCCTCCAACCCTTCTACATGATATCCCAACATCCTGTGGCAGCTCCTCCAATCTTTTCCCCTTCTCTGGTTAATTTCCCCCATCAAGACCAGCTGCAGCTCAATTATGGGCTACGTAATTCAATAGATTTGAAGATATATCTTGAGTCAATTTTAATTCTATTTAAAGGACAGTCGATAGAGTCATCTCTGGGGCTTTCTGAGTTGAATTTCATATTCCAAGCACTGAACAGAGAGCAAGGGAGAAATGTACTTCTTTTTAAAGATACAATGAGTTCAGTTTCAGAACTATTCTCTCTCTCCCACTTCTCCATTACAAGATTTGGGATGACATTTGCAAGATGATTTAGGAAAAGTGAGTGGATGGTAAATGAGGTATGCATTTAAATATAAGACACTGTTCGTGACCATGGCCTCATGAGTTGGTCAGGGGGTGCCCCCTGCAATGCTTTATCCTTGTGAATACTATTCCCTCCACATGAAAGCCACTCTTTGTCTTTCCATATGGTACCATTAAAATCAAGAATCATGGAACCTTAAAGGCAGCTCAGATCTTATCCCACCATGATGGCTCCTCTTGTGTTCATTTTCCTTCTTGGTCCCATGCTCCACTGCAGGTGAGCCCGTCAATATCGCTTATCTTAGGCATACACCCTTTCCTTTCTTTTTTTTTTTTTAATTTCTGCTATTAAAGAAATGCTTTATTTTACTAATTCATCTTAAGTTCCTTTAAGGGGAAGGTTTATTCACCTCATTTATTTTAGAGTCCTCTTCTAATAAATAGTTTATGTCTGAGATACAGGCTGTATCACAGGTATGTCCGGAGTTTCCACAGGTGCATATTAACCATGCCCAGATTTTGAGTGGCTAACACCAGTGGGTTTTTTTTTCACTTGTCAGAATGACAAACAGCATCAGCAGGTACTGATCTGGACCTAGGCTTATTAAGAGGCAGCAGCTTCCTGGCTTCTGATCTTTCTCCTGTCCATAGCAGAGAAGGAAGAGGTCAAGGCAAGGCATACAACCTATCTAAAGTCTCTGATCTGTCACAAGCCATGTCATTTGGCAGAACATGCCACAAGGCCAAGTCCAAAGGCAGTGGGGTTAAAGTCAACCCTCTTCACTGCAAAGCCACATTGAGGCATGCTTCTGCCTCACGAGGTACAGGTGTACCTGCTGTTGTCGGCTCTTCTTCTCAAGAAGCAGAATCAAGCCATCCATTGCCTGCCCTTTGCTCAGCACAGCTCTAGAAGTTGTCTGAGAGAGCACAATACACAAGGAAACAGACATTGCCAAGTAAGCGACTGTCCATAATGCAGTATAGCTCTGTATTCCCCCAGCCCAGTGTGTGTGTGTGTGTGTGTGTGTGTGTGTGTGTGTGTGTGTGTGGCAGGAGGTAACAGCCAGTGTTGAAATCTGGCTGTAAAATTCCGGGTAAAGGAATCCATTGCAACGGCCACACATCAGTACTAGCGAGAGACTTGTCAGTGGACTTTAGATCTGGAGCCCTGGAGATGAAAACGAGATATTTGCTACTTAAGATTTTCATGGGCCCATGCTGCTTTTCCCCACCAAAAGCTCTAATCCTCTGCTGGCCACATCATAACTGCCTCTGCGGTGGGATTCGCCACAGCATCCAAATACCCACTTGTGGATTCAGGTGGTGAATGGCCAGCAGGTGTGTCTGAAGCAGACAAACAACTCTAATCCAGACTTCTCTGGGGCTATAAACAAGAAGAAATGGGAAAGGAAAACAAATGCTCTAAGCATGGTCCTCCTGCATGCGGTTGACTTGGCCAAGAACACGGATTTCTCCCTACATGAGCCCTGTAGCATAAGTAGGGTGGAAAGAGAGTCTGCACTCCTTCAAAAGGCACACAGAGTGGGCCAGAAGCGGCAAGTCATCCCTTGACAGCCTGCAGGGATTCGAAAACTGGGCATGCCAGGATACTGCTTCCCAAAGGCCCAATGCTTGTCATCGCCCGGCAATCTGCAAAGTGTTATTATTAAAGTACTTACTCCACTATTGGATTTCATTCCAGCCAGCGTTCAAGTAGGTTTTTAATTGTACAATAAAGTCCATTTGTTTGATGCACAGTCCCAGCTTTCTAAATTGCGTCTGTTCCCATTCACTCTCATGCATGCTGCTCAGTAATTAGTCAAGTCGATCCCAGCCTTTAGTGCAAATTAACGCGGTTCTACCAGAGTGGGCTTCTGAGGTTTTGATGAGACACAAGAATAGCTCTCTCTTCCTTCTACCACTCCCATGATATATGATCAATTTCTTTAACTCAAAATGCATTTTCAATAGCCCTCTCTTTTCAGAGTCAGCATATCTGCTGTATCTTAGACTTCAGAAAGGAAGTCTTTGCTAGGTTAGTGTGGCTGGGGGGAAAAGGATGGAAGCAGAAGTTTTTTCTTGTAAGTTGCTTTGAATAAGAATGGTGACATCATGGGGGGAGGGATTTGTGAGTTTGGGAGAGGGAAGGGGCTGCGATTAGATGTAAAGTAAATAAATAAACAAACAAACGGAGGAAATGGTGATATCCTAAGCAAAAGCAGCAATATTGATAGCAGCCCTAATCCTCCTCAGCCTAGAACAATTACCCTATCAGAGGAGTAGGGTGTCCCTTACTTCTCAGCATACTCCTGACATGATAGTATGGGGATAATTAATATCAAAATGAAACGCTGTCTTACTGACTGTTCAAACAGTATATAGTATGCCCTTGTCAAATGGTTTCTTTTAACTGCATAGAAAGCCCAAGTGAACGTTTACTTTCCTATTATGTCTTAGAAATGAGTTTCGACAGCGCTAATAATAGCATTATTTTAAGATATATAGTCAAGGGGACATATTCTCCAGTGTCACCAGGATGGTATATTTGTCTTCTGCTTAATTTGCCCTCACTGTGTATTATTAGGAGTTAACACTGTAGTTTTGTTTAATAACTGGCTTCGCCGCCCATGGCTGACTCCAAACTGATCACTCAGGCCTGCTGATGAAAGTCCTAATTCATCCTTGTTAGAGCAATTAGAGGGAAATTGGATAACCGCGGCACTTCTTGCAAAGGTCTATGTGTAGCTATAGCCTATCCCCCAAGAGGTTAAACAAACGCTCACTTTAGCTGCAAGTGAAATAGATACTTTCCCTGTAAGTGAGATGGGACCAAATTAATTTAGACTTCAAGAAGTTTTTAAGTGGAAGCTGCAACTAGGCTTCCTGTCTCCTTGTTCCACGCCTTGCTCTGTACACAGCCAGGTTAAGTATTGCTTGCCATAGGCAATCAATTGTTGTTCTTTGTATATACTATGGTGATGTGAGCCATACTGGAACCATGCAAGGTGTTATGCCACCTTGCCTTTGACAGTGGCACCTTGGACATAGCACACACATAGGATTACCACACAAACTTATCAATTACATTTGTCTTGTGGGAAATTATGGCTTGGCTGATACATTGAAGGGTGATATTTCTTCTGTATATAGATTTTTTTAATCAGATTGGAGAAGTGTAGAAAATAAGGTTCGGAAGGCAGTAGGTAAGGAAGAAAGTAATAATGGCTCAGTAGGCTAGGAATGGAAGGAGAAATGAAAAAAATGGCTGATATATGAGGGGTGACCTGTTGACAATAGAGTTGGTCCCAAAGTAGTTTGGACTCAAACTCCAAAGAAGAAACAAAAACCATCAAAGAATCCCCAAGTTTTCAATGCCTAGCCAGATATTTCTGCTAATTTTTCTTAGTCTTGGGTGTGTGTTATTTAACTCGTTTGGTCTAAATTTTCTTATCTGGGCAATAAGAGCCTTGTAATCTCTAACTTCCAGCTGACTGCCCAACTGAAATGCTCTCTGCACCTAGGAACAGAATAAATGGCTTTCTTTGTGCCAAGGCACAGGAAATGTACAGATAAGTGGCTGTTGACCTTGGCTCAGTTTGAAGTCACGCATGTCAGCATCTCTGCAATTCCTTTGGACTTCTCATCCTGTTTCGAGTGAATACCATGGTGGCCGCTGCCTCTCAGATGTGAAGTGTGTATTCCAAATTAGAGCAAATTAGAGCAAATGGACAACAAGGAATACTCACTTCATTGAGCTTTCCCACCAGATTTCTGCCTACATCTTCTTTCTTTAGAGATTGAACCTGATTCAACATAGCAGGAAGTCAAAAAGTCAATTTTCAGGCATAGGTAGCAAATGAGACAGAGCAAGAACATGTTAGGAAAGAAGCTGAGTCGACCAGTACTAGCTACCACATAGTAGCTGCGACCTGGTGTTACATACTGCCCATATGTACCTGTACTTGCTGTCACTTTGTGTGTTTTCAACATGCAGCATGATGGGATAAGTTGGCTTTGATACCCCTAGAGTCACAGAGGAAAGGAAATTTCCCCATCATACGAAGCCAATGCTGGTAATTTGTTTGTCCCAGTCACTTTCATGCCAGCTGCAGATGAAAGTGTTTAAATGGCAGTGTGCTATTATTGATATTTCCTCATCCTTATCTTGTCAGCTAGGAAGGACCCAATTTCTCCAATGGACTATCAAGTATAAAGAACATAAGGTCTTCAAATCGTTTCTGCATTGATCTAAAGAAATTCTACAGAATGGGTAAACTTACTGAAGCCAACTCTAGTGATGTGGTCAGAAACCAGATGAGGCCCTTTGTCCACTCAGTTTTTGAAAGAGCTTGGATGAAAATCCCAACTGGTATATGGTGGACATGGAACATGAGTTTCTTGCTGATTTCATATGGCTTGGAGCCCTCTGGCTAAACTAGTTGTTATTGTTGAAAACCCCATGGCTATTGTAAGGCTCCGACCTAGCATCAAACATCTCCATCTTTCCTGAACATGGCCATTAATTTCTTTCACTATTGACTTATAGTCCAAAGAATTTCTCAAATGGCCAAATCCTCCATGGTTTTGAAGACACAGTGGACAGTGGAAATTAGCTGAGATGCATGGCTTTTAGAGCTTAGCTGCTCCGTGTTGGGATGCGGGACCACATGGTGTGGATCCTTTCAACAACATTTTGTTACATTTCTCTCTGGTGCTTCAAAGTAGGAAGAGAATGGAGATCTTTCTGAGCTGCAGCACTTGCAGTCACTTATGTGCTGTGGCAAATGTGATAATAATAATTGTGATAGGCTTGCAACAACGCTCTGTGGGCATTATTATTACCATCATCATTATCTGCACCACCATCACCATCATGGTTATTGTTACTGTTGCCACTAATAGCATTTAACATCCAGAGCACACTACCAAGGGGCTGGAGTCCTGAAACATATAATATCTTCCTACTGAACATATATCTTTGAAAAGCCACTGGGATAAATAACTCATAGAAACTCCCAGGAGAAATGGAAAATTCCTCCCTAGAAATTCAAAGAAAGGTAGAGCCAGGAAAAGGAGAATTAGAGGGATTGGGCATTTAGGAAGTTAGTCCTTATTTATTTGTGTACCCTCTCCATAACCCCAAGCAAGGCACCTGTCTTTTTGGTGTTGCAATTTCCCCAATGCATTGTTAACTATAAAGAATATAAGGTACTCATTTCTTACTGCATTTTAGTAAGACTAGGGAGATAATCATTGATCTTAAGAAAATGTACATAGTGGTCAACTTGCCAAAGCCAAGTCTGGGCTATGGTTTGGAGTACAAGTTACTCTAAAGCAAAAGGATCCTAGACTGAGAGCATATTTTTTGTTGGTTTTTATTTTAATTTTTTTCTACCCTGTAAGACCTATGTTCTCATTAGAAAGAGACAGATCAAGCAGTAGGAAGGACTAACACTGCAGGGCTGGCCATAGCTGCTCATGGGCTAAAATACTTTCCTTCTAGCTGCACACTTTCAGCCACCACTCAGACACATGGATATGTAATGTCTTTCTCTATGAGGTTTGGTAACTGTCTGAACTTGGCCAGGAGACTTGCCCTTGCTTATATGAGACAGACTCAGTATTGCAAGGATCAATGTGCCTCTTCCCTATCCATCACTGTGAAAATGTCTGAGATAATCAAGTGATACAAAGAGAAAGGGGTTGGTTTTGACTCACAGTGTTAGAGGTTTCAATCCATAAGTGGTTGGCTTTGTTTTCGGGGAGTCTCATCAATTATGCCCCACACAGGCAGTACATAGAGCTGAACAGCTCACATCAGGGCCATGATACAAAATAAAGAAGATGGAGAAAGGGTTGGGTTTCCAACTTTGTCTTTGGATGGCACACTGCAATGATCTGAAACTTCTCACTAAACCTCATCTCCTAAAGGTTCCACAAGCTCTCAGTAGACCCAACCTGTAACACATGGGGCTTTGAGGGGTGTTTCAGATCCAAACAATAGCAAAAAATAACCCATGCACACACAGAGGTCTGTATCTACCTACCTGAATATAGGTTTGGGCATACATACATGTATCTATAACCATACAATGAACTGTGGTGTCTCTTGTGTATGGCACAAATCCAGTACCTCAGGGCTTCAAGTTTGTTCTATATTTGCTGCTAACTCTTAACATCTTTCTCTGAGTGTGCGAAGTCTGGTTTCTATTATCCAAAGGCCATTATTTGCTCAATTTTAACCTCATTTGAAGCCCTCCGAATCCTGAAGTCTCAACTGGGTTTCTGTGCACAAACCTCTTAGTATGGCATCCACATCTCCGTCATGATATCTGAGGAGTTATCAAAATGTATTGGCTTACTGCCTACCACCCTGCATTGAAAGTTACCCTATGATGGTTTGCTCACTGCTCTGAACTGTGCAAGTATTTCCTGAAGAAATGAATGGCAGAAGTAATAAGACTACTTGGAGCCTTAGCTGTCCATGCAAGGTCTCCCATCTCTATGTATGCTCATCCCTGACTTCTCCTACACCAGCCACATTATTTTGAGTTCTTTTGTCCTTCAATGTGAGCACCATTCTATATTCCAGTTCTATCTCCCTCACTAGCTGAAGGTATAATACAGGAAGAGAGCTGAGATTTTTGTGTGGTCTTGGTTTAGGGAAATTTTTTGTTTGCTAAGGTGTTTGTAGCTTTGTTTTATTTGTTAATTTGCTTATACACTGGCATCTGCCAATTAGGTGTATTACAAAGGAGACACCTGATTTAAAAAAAATAATAAGTTGTGTGTATAAGCAATAATTAGGGATTTGTTATATTGCTCTTGATCTTCTTAATATCTATTCAGATTTACTAAGGTATGTGATTAGTGATGTTAGTTTTGACCTATCTAGATGTTTTCACCGTACCTGTGGAACCAAGCAAACTAACAGAAAGGAAAGTGGGTGGGGGGAGAAGAAAGGAGGAAGGATAGGAGCAAGGAGGATAGGGATGGGGAAGACAAGAGGAAAGAGAGAAAGAAAAGGATACAAGGAAAACAGGGAAGGTGGAAGCTTAGATTTTTGTTAACAAAGTTTGGTTAATTTTTAGTTGCTTGAGATCTGGGTAGGAACATCAGAATGAGTTAGTGGTAGTGACTTTTACGAAACTATTTCAAGCTCTTTGGATAAAAGAAATATGCTAGTTATGGTATTTGACTGTTTGCAATGCCATTAACTTAAAACCTCACAATTTTCCCATTCCTACCATGATTTCCTTACTGCTGACTACATTCCTTCCCTCAATTTGAGCTCAAGGTTATCTGGTATTATTTTCTCTATAAAGACCAGAGTGGGACTGACTCTGACCATGAATTGTAGACGTATTCTATAATCGAGTATTCATGTTCTCTCCCCACTGTGAGTCATTTCTGTTAGGTGGGCAGCAATACCCTTTCTCATGTTACTTGTCTCCAGAAACCTACTTAATTTTTAGCTCAGCAAACCCTGACCTGACCACAGTAGCTCTTTCTCACATCCATCTAAATGCTCTCTTGTGTTCATGCTCTTGGTTGAACTCATCTGGCTGTTCACGTGACTTCTTCCTCTTGCCCTTCTTGTTGTAAAGTTCCAAAGCAACTTCACCTCAGTGAATAGAAAAATTCTATAACAGAATGCTAAAAAATGGTGACCAAGAATGAATTTGTTTCAACTCCAGAGCTTTAGGACACCCCAAACCTACAGAATATTTTAGGCTACAGGAAGTGAGTAAGGAATTAATCATTCTTTAAAATACGAAGTAATAAATTCACGAGTCATTACAAATCTGGACAAGTTTCATTTAATTTTTTAATGCAATAAATAAGAAAACCTGGGTGTGGTCATTTGAATGAGAATGACCCCCATAGGTAAAGAATGCCTGAATTTTTGGTCTCTAGTTGGTGGAACTGTTTAGGAAGGATTAGGAGGTGTGGCCTTGTTGGAGACCGTGTGTCACTGGGAACTTAGAGGTTTCAAGTGCCCTTGCCATGCCCAGTGCTTCCTTCTCCGTCTCACAGTTGAGTCTCAAGACGTAATTTCTCAGCTACTCCTCCAGCACCTGCCTGCTGCCATGCTCCCCACCATGATGGTCATGGACTCTAAACGTCTGGAATGCTAAATCCCAATGAACTCTTTCTTCTATAAATTATCTTGGCCAAGGTATCTCTTCACAGCAAAAGAAAGAAACTAAGACACTGGGTTTAATAATAGTTGCATGAGACCGCCTGTGAGACCTGCTGTAACGTCAACAAATACTCTAACTAATTTCAAATCTGAGTGACTATTAAAGACACTTATTATGAGTAATTTGAGCCTAATCTCAGGGATCAATGTATAACCTATTTAAAAAACAGGTGAGTGAGACTTAGAAAGGCCATCTAGCCTAAAGTGCATACCTAGTGACCCCAAGACACAGAAACACCTGTACTAAGCTCACATTCTGATGCATGCTTTCTGAATCATCTTGTTAACATGCTTTGAAGTCCCTGTAAGTAAACTTAAGTCCAACTTTTCACGCAAGCCCTCAGGAATTTGGAAGTAGAGTAGTCAGAGTTGGTAAAATATCATTGTAACTGCCCTGGGATGTCGGAAATAAAGGAATGAATTGCTGGAAACAGCACCATGGCTTTAGGCTTTGAGAGCAATTCCCCTAAGGACCTTTGTGCTTAACCCTTATAAATATTCCCAGGCCAATTCTTTAGGGACACCACTTGCTCATGTCTCCCTTTCGTTCAGAGGAGGGTCATTTTGAAAGTTCCAGCCAAAGTGGAGGTGCCCTTTGTGACTTACAGGTCTGAGAAAAATGAACATGTTTTGGTGTGCTGGGATATTTGTTTTGTTTTGTTTTTAAAAAGTCAAGACCTTTTTCCCCTAGCTCCCCCATAAGTCACAAATAGCTTTTCTTTCAAAGTTCAACCTTGTCAGGCCGTTAATCCTCCATGAGGAAAAACACGCCATGATAGGTTTAGAAAGGTTTAGCTTTCAAATAAGGAAGTTATTAACTTTTACATTCCTCTTTGGCTGATCTTCTGTGGTTGTGGAACACTCCGGGGATTACACACCTGGCCAGAGCTCACTCTGAGGCAAGACAGCCAGTTCCTCTGTGGGCCTTTGCTGGCAGAGCTGCACATTCCCGACAAAAAAGG
Organism: Mus musculus; assembly: GCF_000001635.26. Lineage (NCBI taxonomy): Eukaryota > Metazoa > Chordata > Mammalia > Rodentia > Muridae > Mus > Mus musculus. The sequence continues at coordinate 34,361,367 of NC_000075.6, forward strand.
TATCTGGATCATGAAAAGTTACCATAGACAGCGGACGGGGCGAGGGCGGGGGCAGGGAGGAAAGATGAGCTTCAGGATGGCCCTTGGGAGATGATCAGACTCCTGAAATGAATAGGGAGTGGGGAGAATCTTGACCAGAAGTTGTGAGGATCTTGTAGAAGATTACTAAAAAATGCTATTCCGTATTTACAACCTTCCATAGATAGATAGATAGATAGATAGATAGATAGATAGATAGATAGACTCAGAAATGTTTAACATGCAGAAAACGAGACACTGTGGAGTTTTTAGCTTAAAGTGGGTTGTTTATATGAAGCCTCATTTTCCTAAGGCTCAGAGATAAGGGCAAAAAAATGAGGTAAACATGTTATCAAAGTCAGAGTGGACATCTGCAGTGAAGCTGTATCTGCTAGACCCGACAGGCCATTGCACACATGAAGTTACAGCAGCTATGATGACATGTAAAAGACCCACACATGATCAAACCAACCAAAATACTAGAATTGATAGGGAAGGGGCTAAAGAAATTTCACCCCTAGCTGAGGCCCTCTTGAAAATTGGTGGCTGCTCTGGAAGGAAGACTGTATTTTCTCTAGGAATGAGGCCTCTGCAAGGCTACCCATGCTGCTGCAGATGGTCCTGCACAAGCAGCTAGAGCTAAGTAGACTTAGTTGGTTCTTCTGTTAAAGAGTACATTAAGTTGGGAGAGAAACATGGGAGGAACTGTAGGAAAGGCAGTGAATGGCTTGGATTTGACCAAAGCACATTACATGTACATATGAAATAATTGAACCATAAAACAAATGAATTCCATCAGTGAATATGGTGGATACCCTCACTATTGGAAAATGCCACCTCCCTTTCAGAACTGTACCCTAAATAGAACTAGGCTACAGAGCATAGCTGTGATCTCAGATATTCCTTGAGTATGTATCCCTTGGTCACTTTCCACGAATTAACAAGATGCGAACAGTGGAGTTTTTAAAGGTAGGTTTAAGAAGAGCATAAGAAAGGAAACCAGTTTCAAGTCAGAAGATCTGACGTGAAATCCTCAACATTCCTGAGTGGGTGTTACTCTGAAGTGAGCAAAGGAGTCATGTTTTGGATTACCCTATCCCTGTGCTTAGAACAGAGCCTGTCAGTCACGAGTTCATAAAGGAGCAGGCACCCTGACTATATTGAGAGTCCATAGTCTTTTGTTAACCTAATCCCCATGTTTGATATTTCATCACTTGGGATGGGATCACAATCAAGAAATGCAGAGACTTGTCCCCATCTAGTCTTTACCAAGAAATCTGCTGTTACTAGGAGAAGCACTGAGTTGGTTTTCTGTAACCTGCTTATACATAAGATGACCTGATGCCTGTGGGGATCCTGTAACCTATGTGAAGAGCATCTCTGACGTACCCAGCTCTGACCTTCCGAGCCATTTACATAGATGCCAGTCTAGGAGGAAAATCTCCACTTCAGGGCATTCCAACCATCATGTGAGGAATGTTCCAGCACACCATAAGGGATGCTCCAGAGCATGTTGTCTGCCTGAATTCATTTGGGCAGCCCCCTGATAAGACTCCATGACCTTCACAAAGGTCATGAAAATGTTACAGAAAATAATCACATGCAGCCAGAAGGTACAATTCCACAACTGTCCCTCCATATACGTCTCTTAGCAGCTTCCCTGTACTTTGTTTATTTTACTTTTAGCACCAGAGTTTTCTTCAAATCAGAGTCCTGCAGTTTTGACATGCCTTCCGTGGGTCTTTATTCATATTCGTAGGATTGCTTTAATATTAAAAGAGGAGATATAGAGAGATTGACATCAAGATTGTAGGCTCATAAAACATTCAAGGAAACTTGGAGATTGTCTGGTTCACCCTTCATATTACTTTATTTTTAAATTTTTATTTGATTGCTTTTATGCTAAAAGGTGTAAGTTCAGTCTGGCCATATTAAAGAACCTCAGAAAATGGAGAAAATGAAGAGGAAAAACACTCATCATCTTAATGTCCTATTGGAACTGACATTATCAATTACCTTATTCATATTTTACTGACTTGTGATTATAATGAACACAGAAAGTTGTTTCCTTCTGTTTTTAAAAGTTAAAAGGACAGATGAAGTCACAGAAGCCTTAATGTACGTAATATCCACCATTTCAGGTGTTTGTTTGTTTGTTTGTTTGTTTGTTTGTTTAAATGCTGACAGAGAATCTGTTACGTTTTCTTGTCCTCTCTGGAAGTGTGCAAGCACAGAGCCAGGCTCTAGAGTGAGATTGCTTGGGCTTGATATCCACCCATCACCAAACTGTCTGTTCCTTAATCTTGGGTTGGCCTCTTTCCTTATCTGTAAACCACATAACAAGGCATGTCAACACATGCAGTGGATTTGTCCTTGGTCCCCAATGCCACCTGGCTTTCATTACAAACTCTTACAAGTGACAGAGGGAAAGAGGAGAGTGAGGCCAGGGTAGTAATTCCCGGGCTTCTCTTCTTGCCAACTGAGCTTGGGCTTGTGTCCTTGAATCAGTGATTTCTACTTCTTAGCAGGCATCCCACTCTAAAAAACACTTTATCAACGGGCAACAGAACTACTACTTCTTCTTCTTCTTCTTCTTCTTCTTCTTCTTCTTCTTCTACTACTACTACTACTACTACTACTACTACTACTACTACTACTACTACTACTACTACTACGTCTACTACTACTCCTGCCTCTTCCATCTACCTAGGTAGGTATTGCTTAAACTACTATTAAGTTGCAGATTGCTGGACCAGTCTTGTTGTTCCCCAACTTCCCACACCTTGCAAATAAGTCTTTGGAAAAGGTTTCAGTATGACATCTGTTTCATGGTGGGACCCTGAATTATAAATATCACATGCCTCATCTCCTTTTTATTGAAATTAAATTATATGAATTTTGAAAGACTCATCATCAAGATTATCTGTTGAATGCTTCCAGATTTTAAGAAGAAAGCTTCTTAACAGTATAAAGAGTGGGTATACTGGGAGCAGGGTAGATGTCAGGCATCTAGAGTTTACTTTCCCAGAATGGTGTAAGGGATGCCTGGCATATATTATTTGTAGCATCCTAAACCTCATAAATTTCTATTTATGATTCAAAAATGACAACTCTGATACCCAAACAATCTCCTGAATTTGGCAAGGGCAAAGCAGAATTTCCCACACTAGACTGGGATTTGAACCACCACATCTGTAGTTCCCAAATGGGTTTTGGCCAGCATCAGCTTCTATTGGAAAGTAATCAAAAATGTGGAGTCTCAGGCTAGGCCCAGACCCCTGAATCAGCTTTAGGTAGCCTGTACTTGAGGAGTCCTTCTGGAGGAGCTGGACAAAATCTAAACTTGGGGAATCCTACTTTATATAAAGATACCTATCCACGACTAGTCATCCTTCACTTGGTCTGGAGGTCACTTTGAAAGTCTGGAATTACACTCGGGATTCCACATTTTGATGAAGACAATATTTAAAAAAAAAAAAAACACCTGCAACTTATTCTTTATCAAATGAGTTCATAACCCCTTACCTGATTCAAGGTGCTGTGTACCACTGGGAAATAAGCAGGGTTCTTCTGAACTATACCAATAGGAAAGTGAATTCTGTCTTTATAGAAGTTGGCAATACAGTAGCTAAAAGCTTTAAGATCATTGCTCATAAGATGATATTAATAATACTATGTGTCTCCTGTGATTACTGGGGAATTAAATGAGAACCCCGCATGTACATAGTATGTACACATAACAGTTGCTTAATAAATGCCAGCTATTATTTTTATAAACCCTTCAGAGGTAGGGATTAGGGTGACTGTTGACCATTCGTGGGCCTGTGGGGAAGCAGAAGCTGCTGGCAGGGAGTGTGTTGCAGAGGAGACTGTCCACCTCATGACAGCTGGGAGCAACAGGGGATGAATGGGGCCGGGATACCTACGACACTTTTATTAAGATTTCGTGTGTGTGTGTGTATGTGTGTGTGTGTGTGTGTGTGTGTGTGTGTGTGTGTGTGTGTGCGCTTCTGTGAGAGTGGATACCATATTGTAAGACTGTCCTGACCTATGAGCATAGATATAAAATTTTTGCAAGCAACTTTGTTTTTATTAATTGGTTCTTTTATTTATTTATATTTCAAATGTTGTCCATCTTCCCAGTCTCTCCTATGCAAGTTCCCATCCCATCCACCCTCTCCATTGCCTCTAAGAGGGTATTCCTCCACTCAACCATACCTCCCACCTCTACCCTCTAGAGTCCCCCTACACTGGGGCAACAACCCTCCACAGGACCAAATGCCTCTCCTCCCATCGATGCCAAATAAGGCTATCCTCTACTGCATATGTAGCTGAAGCCATGGACCCATCCATGTATACTCTTTGGTTGGTGGTTTAGTCCCTGGGAGTTTGGGGGTAGGGGGAGTCCAGTTAGTTGATCTTGTTCTTCCTGTGGGGTTGAATTCCCCTTCAGTTCCTTCAGTCCTTCCCCTAAATCTTTCATTGGGGTCCCTGGGCTCAGTCCAATGGCTGGCTGTATCTGCATCTGTCTTAGTCCGTTCCTGGTGAAGGTTCTCAGAGCCTTACTAGGCTCCTGTCTGTGAGCACTTCTTGGCAACAGCAATAGTGTCTGGGTTTGGTGTCTGCAGATGGGATGTATCCTTTTGACAGGAACAGTTCTGAGTTAAAAATTTTGAGATGGGAGGGTGGCCCCATCCTTCAACTGGGGATCATGCCTATCTGCTGGAGGTAGTCTCTTCAGGTTCTATCTCCCTTCTGTTGGTTATTTCAGCTAATGTCATCCCCTTGGGTCCTGGAAACGTCTCACTTCCCTGGCATCTGGGACTTTCTACTGCTCCCTGCCCACCCCAACCCTACTCCTCACCACCCACTGGTACATATTTCTATTCATTCTCCTGATTCTATGGACTTCTCTCCTGTCTCTTCCCATACCTGATTCTGTCCCCCTTTTTTTCCCCATCTTCTTTCCTTCCCATGTGATTATTCCTCCCTCCCTCTATATCCTGTGATTATTTTGTTCCCCTTTCTAAGTAGAATTGAAGCATCCACACTTTTTGTCTTCCTTCTTGTTAAGCTTCATATGATCTGTGATTTGTATCATGGGAATTCTGAAATTTTGGGCTAATATCCACTTAACAATGAGTACATACAATGTGTGTCCTTTCGAGTCTGGGTTACCTTACTCAGGATAATATTTTCTAGTTCCATCCATTTGGCTGCGAAATTCATGAAAATTTTAATAGCTGAGAAGTATTCCATTGTGTAAATATACTACATTTTCTATAGCCATTCTTCCATTGAGAAATATCTGGTTTGTTTCCAACTTCTGGGTGTTATAAATAAGCCTACTATGATCATAGTGGAGCACATGTTCATATTATATATTGGAGCATCTTCTGGGTACATGCCTAGTAGTGATAGAGCTGGGTCTTCAGGTAGAACTCTTTCTAATTTTCTGAGGAACCCCCAGATTATTTTCTAGAGTGGTTGTAGTACCAGCTTGCAATCCCACCAGCAATGGCGTTTTCCTCTTTCTCTGCATCCTCTCCAGCATCTGCTGTCTCCTGAGGTTTTGATCTTAGCCATTCTGATTGGTGGGATGTGGAATCTCAGGGTTGTTTCTCAGCAAGCACTTTGTGGCATCAACAATAGTGTCTGGGTTTGGTTTCTGCATGTGGGATGGATCCCCAGATGGGACAGTTTCTGGATGGCCTTTCTTTTGGTCTCTGTTGTACTCTTTGTCCCTGTATTTCCTTTATACAGGAGCAATTCTGGGTTAAAATTTTGGAGGTGGGTTGTTAGCCCCATCCCTCAACTGGAGGTTCATGCCTAACCTCTGGATATGATCTCAACAGGTTCTCCTTCCCCTTTGTGGGGTATTTCAGATAATGTCATCCCCGTAGGATCCTGGGAAACTCTTGCTTTCCTGGCTTCTCATACTTTCTGGTTGCTACCCCTAGTTCCCCATCCCCCATTGCTACACACCTCTCTGAATTTCCTGACCCTCTGAATATTTCCATTTCCTCCATTTTCTCCCATACCTGATTCTGACCCTCCTTTTCCCCCCACAACCTCTTTCCTTCCCATGTCCCTCCCATCCTCCACTTTTCTTGATTATATTGTTCCTCTTTCTAAGTAGGACTGAAGCATCCACTCTTTGGTCTTCCTTCCTCTTGAACTTCATGTAGTCTGTGAGTGGTATCCTGGGTATTCCATGCTCTGTAGCCCATTTTAAACATGGATATTTGGTTCTCTGAAGTCTAACTTCTTGAGTTCTTTGTATATTTTAGATATTAGCCCTCTTTTGGATGTAGGAGTGGTAAAGATCTTTTCTGTTGCTGTTTTGTCCTATTGACAGTATCCTTTGCTTTACAGAAGCTTTGCAATTTTATGAGGTCCCATTTGTCAATTCTTGATCTTAGAGCATAAGCTAGTAGTGTTCTGTTCAAGAAATTTTCCCCCTGTGCTGATGTGTTCAAGGCTCTTCCCCACTTTCTCTTCTATTAGTTTCAGTGTATCTGGTTTTATGTGGAGGTCTTTGATCCACTTGGACTTGAGCTTTGAACAAGGAGTTAAGAATGAATTGATTTGCATCCTTCTACATGTGAACTGCCAGTTAATGGAGCACCATTTGTTGAAAATGCTTTCTTTTTTCCACTGGATGGTTTTGGCTTCTTTGTCAAAGATCAAGTGACCATAGGTGTGTGAGTTTATTTCTGTGTCTTCAATTCTATTCTATTAATCTACCTGGCTGTCTCCAAACAAGTACAACACATTTTTTATCACTATTGCTCTGCAGTTCAGCTTGAGGTCAGGAATGGTGATTCCCCAGAAGTTCTTTTATTATTCAGATCTGTTTTCACAATCCTGAGGGTTGGTTTTTGTTTGTTTGTTTGGGTTTTTTGTGTGCTTTCTCACTCCCGAGACTAGAGTGGGGGTCCCCGAAAGGGGGTCTTACATAGTTTCCTGCCCTGTGTTAGAGTTTTCCTTCTATTATCATTTGTAGAGATGGTCTAGTGAAAAGATAGTGTTTAAATTTTTTATGGAATATTTTGGTTTCTCCTTCTATGGTAATTGAGAGTTTTGCTGAGTATAGTAGACTGGGCTGGAATTTGTGTTTTCTTAGGGTCTGTATGGCATATCACCAAGATTTTCTGGCTTTTAGAGTCTCTGTTGAGAGGTCTGGTGTAATTTTGATAGGTCTGCCTTTATATATTACTTGACTTTTTTCCTTTGCTGCTTTTAATATTCTTTTTTTTGTTGTTCTGTGCATTCGGTATTTTGATTATTATGTGATGGGAGAAATTTCTTTTCTGGTCCAATCTATTTGGGTTCTGTAGGCTTCTTGTACATTTATATGCATCTCTTTCTTTAGATTAGGTAAGTTTTCTTCTAAGATTTTGTTGAAGGTATTTACTGTCCCTTTGAATTCTATGGTATCTTCTATGCCTTAGATTCTCTCTTCTATCTCTTGTATTCTGTTGATGATGCTTGTACCCATGACTCCTGATCTCTTTCCTAGGTTTACCATCTCCAGTGTTGTTTCCCTTTATGATTTATTTATTGTTTCTATTTCCATTTTTAGATCCTAGATGGTTTTATTCAATTCCTTCATCTGTTTGCTTGTGTGTTCCTGTATTTCTTCAAGGGATTTATGTGTTTCCTCTTTAAGGGCTTCTACCTGTTTACCTGTGATGTCTTGTATTTCTTTAAGGGAGTTATTTATGTCCCCCTTAAGGTTCTCTATCATCTTCATGAGATGGGATTTTAGATCAGAATATTGCTTTTCAGGTATGTTGGGGTATCCAAGGTTGCTGTGGTGGAAGATCTGGGTTCTGATGGTGCCAAGTAACATTGATTTCTGTTGCTTATGTTCTTGAGCTTGCCTCTTGCCATCTGGTTATCTCTGGTGTTAACTGGCCTTGCTGTCTCTGACTGGATTCTGTCCATCCTGTGAACCTGACTAAGCTGGGCCTCCTTGGGTCAGGCTGTCTCTGGGTGTGGGACAGGATCTGGAGTGCCTGATCTGTGAGCCTGGCCTTGGTAGACCTCCTGGGAGTCAAGCTGTTTCTGGGTATGGGCGGGGTTGTGCATGCTGGATTACCTGATCTGCTCCTAGATGCAGTTGTGGACTGGAAGGAAAATGTGCCTCCAGTAGGGCAAGAGGTCCTATGTCCTTTGGATTCTGGGGGTGAGGAAGGGTCCCAGTTAGGCCAGTTGGGATGTGGGGAGGGACTGACCATTGAGCCTGGTGGTATCAAAACTCCTGGGGAATCATGCTGTCTCTGGGTGTCGGGGTTTGGGGAGAGCTGGAGCACAAGAAATGTTCCCTAGGTGCAATTGTGAACTGGAAGGCAACCTACTTTTAATAAGGGGTCAATCTCTCCTCTAGCCCACCACCTAGCAGAGGTAGTGGAAGAGAAAAGTTATTAGGATATGGGGGAAGTAGGTCTGTTCAGCGATAGTTCTTTGCGGGCAAGCTCAGTCGTTTTTGTCAGCAGTTCAGTCCCATAGCAAACACCAAATACAACTCAGCAGTTGCAGACAAGTCTTCTAGGCAGGCAGACACCACATCCAAACTACAGTCTAATCTTTTCCTTTCGGTAGGCAAACACCAGGCACAAACACCAACTGGCCTGAGGTGAGGTCACAGATGCTGCAAGCTGCCACAGAAACCTGATGGACAGTTCTTTGGTGAGAGTTTATCCCATTGTCTGCATTACCACAAGTTAAGCTCAACAATTCAAACCAATACATACATGTAGTTAGTGAAGTATAGTGAGGTGGAACAAACCAAACCAAAACTCAGTGCTCATCTCCCACTGTCAGTGGGGTCATATTTACACTCCTTCATCAAGCACCCTTTCACATGTTAGCTATATCAAAACATCCTTTCACCTGTGTCTGCTTCAGGAAAATGTTCTTTCCTGTGTATTCTCCAGCAAAACATCCTTTTACCTGTGTGACCCAGCAAAACACCATTTGACATAACTTACTTTCCAAAGAAAGTAGAAGTTTCTGATATGGGAGTAGCATATTAGCTCATGGGTCTGGTGGTCCAAGAGACATTCTGAGAATTTGGGCAGCATAAACTGTTCTTGGTTTAGAAAAGAAAAGAAAAGGAGAGAGAGAGAGAGAGAGAGAGAGAGAGAGAGAGAGAGAGAGAGGAAGAAAGAAAGAAAGAAAGAAAGAAAGAAAGAAAGAAAGAAAGAAAGAAAGAAAGAAAGAAAGAAAGAAAGAAAGGAAGGAAGGAAGGAAGGAAGGAAGGAAGGAAGGAAGGAAGAAAGAAAGAGGGCATAAAGCTGGCTGGGTATGCAAAGGAAGATGGACCTGGAAGGATTGGAGGGTGAATATTATCAGAACACACTATATGAAACTCTCAAAGAACTAATAAAAGAACAGAGGAAAAAAAGAGGACATTCTGGGAAACAGTGGAGCAGAGAACCTCCCCAGACACACCACAAAATCTCAGATCCAGCTACATCCAGCATGTCATAGAAGCTAGCGACAGATGGTAAGTATCTGAGTTAGGAAGTGTCTGCAAAGGTGTGAGTGGGGGTATAGTTAGATGGATCAAATGGTGTGTGGTTATCAACACAGAGGCAAGAAGAGCCCACGAAATAGGTATAGAACTACCAGGAGAGAAACAAACAACAGTGGGCTGGCTCCAGTGAACAGGCAGAGAGGGTAAGGAGAGTGGGGAAAGAGTATGAGTGACTGAGTGGGATAGCAACAAGCCAGGGCTAAGAGGCACTGGGGGTTGATCAAGCTGACACCATGAAGCGTGATTGAAACGTGAGGACTGGATTGGATCCTGGGAATTTAGGAAATGGGAGAGCAAGCAAGTTAGCTCATTAATCTCAGCAACAAGTAATCTGTCCTGAATGGAAGAGGTGGCAACTAGGAAGCTGGGGCTGAAGCATTTTTGAAACATTTTACTGATAAAGTGGAAGTGACTTGACAGCTTCTGCATGTTTCATCACATTGAGCAACATCATGTAATGGTTGTAAGTGTCCACGTTGTGCATGTTACATTGAAAAGATTGAACCCAGCTTAAGTTATTCTGTGCCAGCCTGGTGTGGATGAAAAGAAGAGGATGGATCACTACTGGACAGGGATGTAAATTGCCAGTGAGATATTTCTCAGGAAGAGCCTGTAAGACAGTGTCAGGCCAGATGGCAGATTCCAGTAAGGCCCCCAACGTGATTCTGGGGGTGAAACTATCTAAGTGGTAGACCTGAAATCCAGCATGCCAATTCCCTGACTATCAATTGGCTGTCAGAGACTTCCCCAAACACTACTCAATCTGAATTCAAGGTTTTGCTATCCAAAACTTAAATTTAAAACTGCCCCCCACGGTATCATCTCTGATGTCTTGTGGACTAATTGGACAAAGTCAAGCATGAACTGTTTGGTGGCTAATTGTTCAGAAGGGGGATCAAACTCTATGGAGCCTCCTGACCTGGATTCGGCAGTCCCACAGAGGTTCACTCACTGCTGTTCCTGGGAGCGAGCCGAACCAAGAGAGTTGCCAACATCAGTCACAAGCAGACCTTTCTGCCCCCACATGGTGAGAGGCAGATGTTTTCCTCCTTAATTGCTGAATATTTGCAAAGAGGAATATAAAAGCACTTCCCCATACACAAGTAAAGCTAATCAAACTGCAGGCCTTCGGAAGACAGATGAGAGTTGTCATTTCCAGTTTCTTTCTGGTGAATATATTTCCCTTCCCTGAGTTTATTTGGCCACACATTTATGAGTCAATCTTCTGAGCCCATTTTCCGGCTATTACTTGCTTGAGGAAAATTGGGTAGCCATGAACCTATTTACCAAAAACACACCTTTTTTTAATTCCTTTCTTATTTTCTCCCTTCCTTCCTTCCTTCCTTCCTTCCTTCCTTCCTTCCTTCCTTCCTTCTTTCTTTCTTTCTTTCTTCCTTTCTTCCTTTCTTCCTTACTTCCTTCCTTCTTTTCTTTCTTTCTTTTCCTCTAATATCTATCTATCCTAGCTAGCTATAATCTGTCTACCATTCATCCTCAGTATATTTAGTTTCAATGCCCTAATGCAAAACAACATGCCAGATGCAATGCAAGACAAAAGTAGAAATTCTTGTATTTAAACTATTATACCTAAAGGAGAGAAATAATGCAAGTACCGTTTGGGCTGTGCTCAGAGACGATGAGGAAGATTTTGATAGGCAAACCTATCATAGAGGAGAAACATAGTATAGAAAAGCAATTCTCAAGCAATTAAAAGTCCTATTTAAGATCCAGCCTAGTAAATCAGATTGAAGGCATCAAATGAGTAATTATATGCCATCTATGCCTGAATTATGTGAACAGATAAATAAACGAATCTTGGATTATTTGCATGTCTGATAAAACAGCAATAACCCCATTTATATTTTATGGGAAATTTGCACCATCTAAAAGGGCTTGGAAGAATTAATTTGCTGGCAGAACAATGTGCAAAATGAAATTAGAATTTAAAACACACCACATACAGAAACTATAATTGTCCTGTGAAAGGAAACAAAAAGTTGGTGTATCAATTATTGTTCCTGGTTAGACAAGTCCACTCTGCTCTCTGTCTACCCAGCTGGCAGACACAGTCGCCTTTACCCATCTACATTTGGTAAAAATGAACTCTGGCTCATTTTAAATCTCTAAGTTTGTTTTGGAAGCATAGATACACACCCATTTGGATGTAATGAGATATGTTCTGAATGATAAATATCAGTTGATTAATATATGCAGAGCTTCCATTTAATAACTGTTTAACAAAAAATTATTTGGCTATTGTTAATGCTTAATAAATGTTTTAAATAATAAATAGTCTTGAATTTATGGCTAGTTATTAGCTGTCTTACATGTTGTTATCTGCTAACATAACTCAAGATTTAATATGGAATTTATCATTGTTGATTTCCACAGTTGTTGCTTAGGCATAGCCCTGCATTTTATTTCTCTGAAGTCTCAAAGTTCATTGCTAATATTAGCTATGGCTTGTCTCTTTCAGACGCTCAAATGACCTCCACCCAAACACAATTGCAACACTGGGCTTCTTCAAGGAATACCTAATCACATGCGGACTCCTGGAATCTGCCATACTGTGTTCTCTCTCTCTCTCTCTCTCTCTCTCTCTCTCTCTCTCTCTCTCTCTCTCTCTGTGTGTGTGTGTGTGTGTGTGTGTGTGTGTGTGTGTAGCAAATCTTTGACTGATTTCCATTTCAGTGGTGCTGCACAATGTACTGAAGCCTGTGAGTCCTAGAGGTAACTGCTGAGGAGACTTCTTATATATCACGCATCCTACATGTAAGCCTATATCCTCAGTCCTTCCATAAGTATGAGGAGATCGTTCATTTTGTGAGGAAGAATCTGAGGTTTTACAATACAACCTGGGCTTACAGTACTTGTGTTCCTTGGTGCTACTTCCTGCCCACTTATTGGAGTATTTTTTTTCCCACTTGAACCCTCAGAACAGATCTTGGCTCCTTTAAGAACCTCCAGTGAAAATTCAATAATTGTCTCAGTGGAAAGTACGAGTTTCCCCTAGTGCAGCATGATAAATCATGGATAATAATAGCTCTTTCCAAAATAATCTTTAGGCAGAAGTGAAAACCAACGGAGAAGGTTGTTCTGAGTCAAAATGAGGACCTGGATCTGTCGCTTATCAAGATATGGCAATGCAAGCACTGAGCCCCTCCTTTGTCACTGCTGTTGACACCATGCATTATTATTACAACTCAACTATCATTCCCAGAATGTCTATATTCCCAACTCTTGCCATCTATTTCTTACCAAGCCTTCAGTCAATGAACCAACTGTCAACTGTTCGCATTTAACTCTTAGTCTGCTGCCCAGATCACAGGTCCAAGCTTTGCCACTGTCCCCACCAGAAGTCAGAACCATGCCTGAGAGAGATGCCTTGAAACAGCATCTTAAAACAGTATGAGTGGAGCAGATACAAGTGTCTAAATTGCCTTCATTTTCTCTCCATGGCTGCGGGAATTACCAGAGATGAGATTTTTTTTCCAGGCATAATCCTTGTAATATTTGTTTTGTCATTTCCACAATGTAAAAACAAATTGAGCTTTTTCTGTCTAGACAAGAGGACCCTCAGAACAACCACTCTTCTACCCACAGCTCATCATCTTCTACTGGCTGGAACTGTGATTTAACTGCCAGAGATGTGGAAATCTTTCCAGGAAGGTATATCAATAGCATAACATATTATCCTGGCATTATTTCTGATTCTCAGTAAAGACCATAGCACTCTCTGGAGGGCCTGCTTCCCGCCCTTGAGTTACTTAAATCTTGTACATTTCTGTCTACAAAACTCTGCCTGTTCTCCTGGGAAAAACTTCCTATAATGGAACAAGTCATGTCCCGGTGTGAAGCGCGACAATCTGTAAACTAAGTTTTTAAGACCCCAAGTCATTGCCTTACCCACAAGTCTATGCTTCACTTCTTTTTGACTTATAGTGCAAACCAAAAATCATAATTCTATTTTAAAAAGATCATAAGGCAAATTGTTTCATTTCCTCCTTTAGTGTATAATTATTCCTAATTCCACAATTATTTTGCAAAGTGACAGCACAGTGATTAAGATCTCTCGCTTTTAGCAAATTTTCTTATCACCAAACCCTATAAAAAATTTAACTTCCTCCAAAAATTATGACGTTGCTGGGGAGTTTTTATTGGACAGTTTGGGGGACTTGAAAATTCTTTGTGACTAGTCTTCCATATTCTAGCATGTATATAATTATAATTAATTGCTTCTCTGCATATTTCCCTTTTCTCAGGGAGAAAGAAATGGTTTTGGGGAAAATAAGAACAGTGGGGAAAGCAGGGAAGGGCCCTTTTCTTTGTTAATTGCACAGAGCTCCTGCAAGTCTAGTGTAGTCCGCATTTAAATCAGGCATCTTTTCAAAGCCTGGCTCTGAACAGCTGGAATGTGTCATGAGACACAGGCCAAGATACAAAGCCATGGCATGGCATGGTTTCAAAACCAGCAATCCATCACACACACACACACACACACACACACACACACACACACACACACACACACAGCTCATAGAACTATTGTGTGGGCTGTTATTACAATCTATGCTTTCCAAGCAAGACTTGGTAAAAACCCTGTGCTCTTGACCTTCTCTCAGCCATAAGTCATGTCTGCAACATCCAACATCAGAAAAAAATGAGTAGTGCCAACAGTCAGTCAATGCACCTCCTGAGAATTTCATCATTGTGCGTACTTAATCGTGGAAAAATCAAAGCCACAAGACTCAGGAGCCTCATTTTACAGTAAGCCTCTGATTGAAGATAAGAGAAACCGCACAGAGCACAAGGCTGTGTCCAAAGATCACGCATGTATCAGAAGAGCAGATTGGCCTGGTCATTAGGCATCTTCTAAGCATCGCAACCAAATGAGCTCCTGTTAAGAGACAATTGTTGCAGGTTAAAAAGAGACCCATCCTTGCTTAGCCAATCACAAAGGAAGGCTTACAGAAAAACAAGTACCATGCACTTGATGAAGATGAGCAAGATGAATAATTCCTCATACTTGGCTCTCTTAATTATCTGAGATTCAACACACTCTGCTTGACCCTTTCGTCATTATTTCTGACCCTTGCATCCTGACTTTGGACAATGGAATTTGACGCTAAAAGCAGGATGAAGGGCCAAGAACACAGACACAAACTATTTCTCAGAAGTGCCAATGGTTTCCCAAAACTCCAAGTTGTGGATGTGGAGATCACTCACCACTTTTCAGTGTGGGAGATAAGAACTTAAACCACTTCCCCTTTAAGACCTGTAAAAAACACTTATAATCATGCCATGGGCATTGAAAGTCAACTATCAAAGTGTGTCCAAGCAAAGCTTAAGTAAGTCCAGGGTCAATGTGCCGAGAGAAGCACTGACAAGCTAACAGTTCACTGATGAACATAGATAAAATCCCTACTATGTGCCTAAAGTTCTTCTCCATAAAATACCATGAGAAGTGAGAGCTATGGCCATTTTTCTTGAGTACTAAAGACTTTTAGGGCAAGATATAACACACTATACAATCATACATAAGGAAGTGAGGGAAGAATAAGACCTCGGGCCATGGTGCTCTTCAGAGTTGGGTATAGGCTATAGTTGTTGTTGAGCTCTTTGCGCTCCTAACCCCAAACCTGCCTTAGTAAGAAACAATTGTGGTCTTCTTTTCAATGCCACAAATAAGCCGCTGGAAGTATGCGGCAGCACTCTAGGGCTCTGTTCTGACTTCTATTTGAGCAGGAAGACTTCCCGAATGCTTTTTCTGAAATATGTTCTTAAGATTTGATCTCCCTTAGAGTACACAAGCCCAAATTTCACAAGGACAAATGTATGTCCTGGGAATGGCTGGTGACCCGTTAGAGAGGCAGGTTGCAGCCATGATGCTTTGGAGTGGGCAGATGGTGGCCTGTGGTAGGAAGGGCACCCATCTTCTCCAGAAATTGATTGCCACGGTTCTTCCATTAATGAACCGGAGGATCAAACCAAGATGCAAAGGTGGAGAACATGACTCCCCGCTGCCCTCAGCCTTTCACCTCAGGGTTTCGGAGAGGAGCCCCAATGGCCCAGCTGGGCGGGCAGAGGCGTTCCCCCTGTCTCTCTGTCAAAAAATAAAATAATAATAATAATAATGGTAATGATAGAAAGCCCATTACGGCTGAAGGGTGAAAATAACATTTCCATTCTAAAGACCATATGAGGCATCAAGACATCTTCCCATAGAAAATGATGAACCCGCACATTGAAAAGTGCAAAGACTATTTAATCAAAGCCTTTAAGAAGATCAAACCTAATCATAAGATGTTAAAAAAATATATAAAAGCAGATAAGAAGAGCTTTTGGCTGCATGACCAGAATCTAAAACTCGGGAAAGTGCCTTTTAGATTCTTCCACAGCAAAAGAAATGTGTCATTTTTTTCCATCCTTAGCAATTCAATTTATTCACTACAGTGGGTTCGAGATAGAATTTAAACAGCATGGTCAGTCAAACAGCCTGGAGGACCAGGGACTACATTCTTCAGAAAGTTTGTTATTCACCATACCTGATTTCTTATTTTGATTTATTTTATATGGGGTGTTTATAAGACAAAGACTAGAGAAACTCCACAATACATGAGGAAATACCATTTTTTTAAGTCTGAGAAAGATATGGTAACCATTCTGATGCCAGTTCAAAAATGTAGGTTTACGTCTTTGTCTTTGTTGTGTTTCTCTTCCTCTCTTTTTAGTATTTATTTATTTATTCATTCATTCACTTACTTATCTGTTTGCTTATTTGTGTACATGTACACACACACACACACACACACAAATATGCTTATTTGTGTGTGTGTGTGTGTGTGTGTGTGTGTGTGTGTGTGTGTGTGTACACAAATAAGCCAGGGCACAAGAGAGGACCGACCCTTCCTGATTCCATTCTTTCCTTCCACTTTGGGGATCTTGGGAATCAAATTCAGATCATCAGCCTTAGTGGCAAGCATTTTTTACTTTCTGAGCCATAGTACAAGCCAGTTTCTTCATTGTTTTGACCAAGCAAAAATAAGCCTCATAGAATGGTCACACAGACAGTGGGAATCAAAGGAAGCCTTTAAGCAAGACAGGGTGGATGCAGCCCTTAGGGGAAGACCAAGGATTTAGGTAAACCAAGGTGTTGGTACCAAGAGTTTGGGCATTTTTTTTTCTAGCAGTAATATGTCAGACGCATCATATCCTCTATAAAAATTTGTATGCACTGTGGGAAATGCACAATTAGGATGTATCAACACCAATAGACACAAGCAAGCACTTACTGTACACCAGTACATCTGAGCGAGGTATTCTCCTAAGTTATAACCAGTTCTCTCAAACCCTTATGGCAGACATTACTTCACCTCACTTTGCCTAATTTGTTTGAAAGCTCAAATAACTCAGTCTGTGCTAGAAAGTTAAGAAAAATAAGAACCCATGTCAGGAAAATAAAATTTCTTTACTGAGCAGTTCTCACTACATTCAAAATAAAATTCTAGAAATTTTACAGAGAAGTAGCTGTGAGTTTGTGTGCCTGTTTGTACTTCATATGGATATTTGGTAGGTGTTTACATTCGTAGGCCCTTGGCCATCTTCCCATGGTGTCCCTTAGTATCTGTCATCACACACTGGTGCACACACACACATACACACACAGAATGCCATCCACAAATATTAGTGACTGTCAAGTTTTCACACATTCCCACTGAGGACACTCTAAGGAAAGGGACAGGGACTCTGAATAATGGACCCGGAAGTTCATCTGTTTACACTTGACATCCTCTGTGTCTCAGTACACTTCCGTAATGGCTTCTTTCTTCAACATGTTACCAGAATACTGCTTCCTAGATCACATTGACAAAGAACTGCTGTTGTTACAAAAAAACAAATCCCTGAGATCATTTTCTAGACCCCTTATATCCCACTAGGAATGGCTCCATGCACAGTGAGATGGATGGGCAAATGCATAAAGTGCAAATGAAACATAAGTGAAGAATATATATTCTCCACATGCATAGGATCTGCATTAGCAGAACGAACAACCACATCATAGAATGCAAAGCTTTGGTAAGGGAAAGAGCAAAACAAATGATAGTCCCATGAAGATATTTAAAGAAATTTTCCTAACGAGAGAAGACAAAATAAGCAGTCACGCAACGGAACAATACTCATCAAATGGTAGTGAATCGTGCCGTATATAGAACATAGATTTTGATGTGTTCACAATTTGACTGAGAAAAAAAATCAATAACCCATTGTTAAACAAAGAGAAAAATATAAAAGCAAACAACAGAAGACCTCTTAGAAAATGTGCTGCCAAGTTTCAAGCGCCACATAACCTTTCTGTCATCTCTGAAAGGAAGAGGCTGCTCTATAGCATGAAGCAAAGAACCTAGAATGAACACCGAGTCTAGGCAAGCCCAGCAGACACCTGGGATGGTTTAAGAAGGCAGAAGAGTTCCAGGTCCTCTCCTTATACATTTATTTTTGGCCTCTCTGCTGCTCAAGCCTTCCACCTTCAAAGAAGGCAATGAAAACAGACGGTGAGGAACCATTGGTAGGGAGTAAGGGTGCTAACGAGGTCCAGCATTCTGGGAAAGGCAGGGTTTGTCCCAGGCCTGAGATCCTGGGAGGATTTGGACCCAAGCGACACTGCAATAGCTATACTCAGTCTCAACAAACACTCATTTTTATGATAAGAAAATGCATCCAAGAACTCACAGTGCATTCAAAATTTCAAGAACTCTGGCTATTTTAAGCAAGTCAGAAATTACCTTTAATCTTCCTTTATCACATATACATAACGGAAGGTACTCAGAGATTTCAGATCCAAATCTTCAGGAAGCAGTTAGAACAATGGTAACCAGGGTAGAGAAGAGTTCGGGATTTCAGGGTATTCAGACACATTGGTCATCTCAGTGCTTCTTGGTACTGTCTTACCTTGGCAAAGAGGTCTGGGTTTGAGGAGAAAAGGCTATCCAGGTTTTGTGAGTAGCCTTGTTACTTTAAACCTATTGACACTCATGACTTAATTTAATCCCTAGAGCAAGCCTTCAGAGAAGATAGCATTACTACTATTTCCTTTATCAAATTAACATGGCCAATTGGGGATTTGATTTAAGGGCAGATAGCCTAATCTAAGTCACAGTCTCTTCCCAGGAAATTATGCTCTGGAGTCTAGAACAAAGGTCCTCAAACAAAAGTGACACAAGGATAGTATGCAAGATGCCTGTCAGAAAACACTCAGGAAGCAGATGTCTAGGAAGTACAGATTTGATGCCAAAACACTTGGAACAGACATGTGACTTCAGCAATGTCCCGAAGGCCTATTGGGTCACACCACTTGGCTCAGGACCTATTGGTTTGTTTCTTTGTTTGTTTTGTTTTTCTTCGGGAGAAGAGTGAAGCAGGATACTTTTCTGTCCACTTACAGCATCACCGCTAGCACTCTCCTTCTGTCAGTCCTTCTCCTTACCTCCTTACCGTTGTTAGAGATTCAGTCCCACAGAGGTCTGCATCTGACTTTGCTGCTCTTTAATCTTGCTGGATTCTTACTCTTTGTTCTGCTCCCCTCTAACTCTGGCTCTGACTCTCATTACTCTCATTATTGCATCTTTTGCTCTCTCTGATATCTTCCCCTTCCTGCTCTGCTTTTCTGTCTACATTCCTCTCCTTGAGGTAGGAAGAGAACAAAAGATTGAAAAATGGGAGCCGCCCTTTGCATCTCCCTGAATGATTCATTGTCTGATATTTTTTCATTACATTTTTCAATGAGCTTCACAAGATCTATGGTAACTAGGTACCCCATTTGTGTCAAACATTCTTTTGATATGTTGGCACTGACTAAATAAGCATTTCAGAGCATCTTAATTCTCTTCTGCAGTTTACAAATCTAGTGGTTGAGTTTTTAGATGAAGGAAAGAGAAGAAAGAGAGAACAGGTCTGCAGTACGGAAAGATACCCAGAGAGCATTTTTTTTGAGACATTTGTCTTCCTTGGGAAGAAGAAGATATAGATACCAATTTGGTGTTCTGTGTACACATATTCACACAAACACACAAGTACGCACTCAGACACACAGAGAGAAATGCATAGACAGAAAGTCACTATGCAATTCTCTCTCTGTGTGAATGCATGCTTGTGTGCTTGTGTGAATATGTAATATTCATCTGAACTTTAGAGATTAGAAGGCCAAACTCATAACTGTAAAGTAACATGTTAAGATCATAAAAGCAACCTGTGATCAACCTAGGCCATCCTGACACCTGTTCTCCTGTGTTCTTTAGACTGAGCCATCGAAAGATGGAGCTGTGAATCTTCATAACTCCCACATCTGTAGCCATTTTTGGTTCTATTGTCCGTGAGCTTGTCTGAAGTTTTCTTAAAGCTATTTCTGTCCTCCGTGTCATGCTCCCAAGTGGAGTCTGAAACCACTGGGATGGAGGTAAATGGGACCGTGGCAGGTTTATTTTAGTGCTCTCTCAGATCTCTGACCTCTTTCCTGCAGAGGGAGTCAAGAGACCTTATGGCTTAGGAGACAGATCTTGAGATGAAGTAGTCTCTGGGCAAGGTGTTTGTTTGAATTCCCCAAAAGATGAATTATCATTCTTTCCAGAGGAGGAGGTTGGCAGCAGACACCAATATCAAAAGCTACTCCAGTTCCACTCTGGTTGGGGACACCTGTCCAGTTCTCACATCAAGCTTGCCGCTGAGATAAGCCAGTGGGGTTGTTTCAGCCAGGGGCTCTGCCTGCTTCAGACTTCTTATTAGACCCTGGCAGAACTGGGGCCAAACTGCCCAAACAAGGTCTGAAATACTGTGCAATCAGCCAGCGGAAACTGGCCAATTCCTTGTACAAGTCCAGATCTTGAGATTCAAGACAAGGCCCCAAGGGTCCTGACTTAGGCAATCAGGGCAAGTTCTGGCTTTGTTCTGGGAGTTATTTTCTCTGCCTTGGCCAGCTGTTCGGAAGAGAGAGATTTTCAAATTCCTCTTGAAAAATCAAAAGTTGAGAAAGGTCTTCTTTTTAATGATCCTAGCCCCCTCCTGTTAATTTCTCAGCAACAGTGGGTTTTTCATCTCACCTCCAGCTCAGTCAGTATAATAGAGCCTGGCTCTGGTGGAGAAATAGACAGGAGGAAGCTATAATCACAATCTCAGGGTCCTGGTGCAGGATTCTTCCTACTTAAACTACAAGATAGTAGGTGCTGGGGGGATTTGCATAATTAAACGAACCAACTAATGCAAAAAAAACTGGGGTGACTGTAGATCAGAAAGGCCCTCTAAGGTGTGGAGAGGGGGGAAGCAGGGAAGGCAAGGAGCCCTACCATAAAAAGAAAGTGAGGGTCTTGGAACCACCAGGAAATGAACTAAACGGTTCCTTTTCTTCTTAAGGAAATTATCATTTCAACTTTGCTCTGTCTTCTGTGTGACCACTTAGAGGAAGGAAGGCTCTCAATCTGCATTTAAATGGAATGATTTCAGGAAGCATTGACTAGGGCATGGGCTTTTCAACATCCCTCCCCAGCCCCTTGGGGAGAAGGCCTTAGATGCATTAAAATTGACAGCTGCTCTCTGTAAATGCAAAGGGCTACACTCTCCTATTTTCTGTGGCCCTGGTAGGCCATGGGCTTCTGTGATTTGGTTTGGGGGATGGAGAATGTCCTCTCACTCAAAGAAAAGGATCTTATGTTACTCTCTGGGTTTCTACTATTCAATTTAACAAAACTCTTTTCTATGTCATTTTGATTTGTTTTTTTTTTTTTTTTTTTTTAAATACAGATGTCCCAGGAAAAGAGGCATGGCTATGAGTTGCTGCTGTTCATTTGCATCTAGATGTGACTAGAGGCTCCTGGAAGAGAATCTCATCCCTTGAACTAATATTTCAAATACTGCAGCTGCCAAGCATGCACTGTGCTAGTTTTAGGGTCGGCTCTGCTGAACAAGGGAATTAGGAAGTTTTCTGGGTTAAAGATGTTCACAGGAGCCTAGCCATTAAGAGTACTTTGCTGCTTGTCCAGAGGACCTGAGTTCCATTCCTACTGCCCATTGCAGGTGGCTCTTGACTGCCTGTTAACTTCAGACCCAGTGTATCTGACACCCTTTTCTGGACCTCATAGATGCCCCATTTGT
The DNA here is from genome assembly GCF_000001635.26 of Mus musculus. Classification (NCBI taxonomy): domain Eukaryota; kingdom Metazoa; phylum Chordata; class Mammalia; order Rodentia; family Muridae; genus Mus; species Mus musculus. The sequence goes on from NC_000075.6 coordinate 34,383,070, forward strand.
GTGAACATACCCACACAAAGATAAACATATCCACATTGATACATAAGGAAGCAAATCTTTTCAAAAATGTTCATACCTGGTGATTTCCTCACTCAAACAAAGGAGAAGCAGACTTGAGGTGTGGTATGCAGAGAGACTCTGCAGGTCACAGGCATGAGAGGATAAGTGGAAGAGTAGGGGGAGCTTGCAAAAGAAGCCCAGGGGCTCTGAAAATACACTTTCAGGACAGTTTTATGATTTCCCATTTTTCGTCTCAGGCAGGTCCTGCAGTCTGATGGATGGTACCCACTTGATTTCTGGGGATAGACAGTACCTCTGTGCCTTGCTGTCATTGAAAAGATCAAGGAAAAGGAGAAGGAGGCATTAACCTATACCAGGATGCTTTTCCTTCTAACCAGCTGCTCTGCTGCTAAAAGCAGAATTAAATCAAGTGGGCTCCTCTTATTAAGATCTTTACTACACATTGCTTAGTCAACATGAGAAGGACGGAGATATGTTCGTTTTCATTAACACTATTTCTATTTCTGTCATGCCCTCAGGTTAGTCAAGGGGCAGATGTCTCTGTCCAAGGCTAGCTGATGATTCTCCCAGCTTGGTTTATCCTGATAACTATGTTGGAACCTGGCATGTAGCATTACCTGGGCAGCCCTGTAAACTCTTCTGAAGTCAGCTGAATTCAGCAGGGTGAAGAGTAAGTAGGAGAATGGGGGCTATGAGCAGAGTAAGTCAGTGAGAAAAGGACCCTGAGTAGCAGTCACCCTGGCTTCCAGAGAGACTGAGGACTCTTGTAGGAAGAGCTGGGCTGATGTTTCTCCCACCCCACCATGGATCATTCACCAAAGTTAACGATAGCCTTCAGCAAGACAGGTTTCTTGCGTTTGTCCCATAGAAAAGGTTTTTATTTTGAATGTGAAGACACTAATTCTAAGTGCTGGCTTTGCTATACAGATCTTAGGAACTTCTGTTTTATTAGAGAGTCTCCCACATGGGAAATTCTGTCTGTCAGTGGAGTGATGGTGATGAGTTCATTTGGGATAGCCCCAAGCTCAGCCTGCCTGGTAAGATCTTGCAAGAACTGACCATTTTACAGTGGAAGTTAAGAGGTGGGTGTTGGTGTTGTTCAGGAGCAAGAGGATCATCTGCCTCTGAGATAAGACTGGAAATTACAGGTACAGGGGAAGAGAAAGGGCTCCTTATTACCACGCCTCATTGAAGCCCATTCATTGGTTGAAACCAACTGAGAAGCAAGGAATGCAGTACAATTAACATTTGTTGTGAAGGTTCTTAGCATAGAAAATATATTCCTTTCTTATATGGATATTTGATATTCACATAACAATAAATTAGGCATAAGAGCTGGATGTATATGATTTTGGTAAGAGCCCAAATCCTTCACCTAGACACTTTGTGGCTTACAAACAAAACTGATGCAGTCTAGGGGCCTTGATTGGATTCATTTTCTCTACCAGTTAAAGAACTGAAAGGTGGATAGATTTTGAGCATGACAGGTAGCAATGGAGAGAGCCCAAACAGCACAAACAGGAACAGACAGAAACAGCAGTTGAAGAAAGGTGTTTACTAGGGGAAAGGAAACACACATATATAGTAGACAGACAGAGAAAAAGGTCCTCTGCAAAGCAGATGGGGAAATCAGGAATCCAAAATATTCAATCATTCCTCGAGGGTTTAAGTCTCCGAAGAGATTTCCTCTCCTAATTTAAGGCTAGCCAGTTTGAAGAAAGACAGGATGGTTGACGGGTCCAACAAATGTTGTGTAGCCTGTTTTGATCAGGCCTTGTTGAGACTGTCCATAAGAAAGTGGGCCTTCTGTCCTTTGCTTTCAGTGACGAGTCCTTTGTCTCAGTTCAAGTGATGAGGAAGAAGCCAGACATCTTTGAAGTTAACCACTTCGATTACCTAGCCTCATCCCCTCTTCCTATCTGCCTACCGGGGAAGCTATCCAACCCCTAGTCTCTTAAAGACTTTTAGCACTGTTTACAGGGAAGACACCCTACCTCCCTTCATTCCCTGAATCCAGAGCTTTACTTTATCAACTGGGATCCTATCAGTTGCCTCTCAGGAGCCTGATCTCATTTATGTTCCTTAGCAACCCTTTAAAGATAACAACTTCGAAAACCACCAAAATCCTATGCATGGCTACTGTAAAGATGGCGGAAACTGAGAGGTTTTTGAGAAGCCCACACCCATGTTCCTGGGTATATCTTACTTTTTTTCCTAAGTGTTTCATTCTTTTAGCCCTTGTGCTTAGAAATTCATACTGAAACATCCTTAAGGAACCCCTACTCCAGTTCACACTGACTTGCCCTAAACCCTATCAAAGCTCAGGATCTGGTTTTACTTACAATTAGGTCCCTAAAGATTCAGGAAACTCCTTAAGCTGCCAGTCACACTGGCAAGCTCCATCTTCATCTCTGCAACACTGACACAGGCCGGCAAGGAAGAACCACAAGTTGATCATTTGGTAATTTGTGGATTATTTTTTAATTCTATCGGGACAAGTCAGATCCCAAGAGCCCTCAGGGACAAAAAATACCAGAGCCTTGGCCTCCTTGACCTTCCTACAGTTATCTATGGAACCCTTGTCACTCAGTTTAGGACTGGAGGGTCACTAGGATTTGATGACCTGTGTAGAAACCACTATTCACATCTGGGTAGAAGAAAGAAAATAAGATCCTCTTGAAGTGTCTACTATCAATGTTCTGTGTCTTCCTTACTCTCAGAGGGCCAAGGCAAGTTGAGTTCTGTCAGAAGCATGGTGCTGGGTAGGGAAGAAAAGGCATTAAGAAACAATCCCGAAGGAAAATGGAACTTCTGACACTGTTTTCCAAGGATGATTTTCCCCATGTATTATCCACACCTTGAGACTGATATCAAAAGCTCTTTCCCATGGATCAGGGGCCCAACTCACTGAGTTGACTCCTTTATTCATCCAGTCATTTGTCCTGGGCTCACCTCATGGGTAGACTGACTGGTGTGTCCATTTAGGGAGTTAAAGAAGACTTGGTTCTGGAAGCTTGTCATTTCACAAGGGCATGACATTGCCCTGCTGATCCTGAAGCCAATATTTATAAAGCAAACTCCTGGAGTTCCTGTTTCCTGTTAATACATCCTAACACAGAACAAACCCACGAGGCAGGGACTGAGTGGCCCAAGGTCGCAAAGCTTGCCAAAGCTAAGATTTGATGCTGGCTTTCTGCCTGCAGAGTGCAAGCTCCCAGCTGCCTTCTGAATGCAAGCAGATAAGCAGCTGTGGGTGGAAGGTAGAATCCAGGTGTCAGAAATCACAGGAGGTGAAAAAGGGAGCTGTCCCTCCTGCTGCCACCATCACTGCCAGGTGACTCAAGAGCTGCCGCCCCATGTTCCACCGAAAGTCCTGGCAGCTTTGCTGATCCGGCTTATACACATACACAAAAGACCTTCTGCCGGATTGGCCCCTAGGACCAAAACAAGGACACATTTTCCATCTCTGGCTTCTCAGATACAGTGCCTGGGATCTCTGCCTCTCAGAGGTCTGATAAAAGTTTAAATCGGCAAGGCCTATAAGGACAATATAGTCAAGGGGTCCAGCCTCAAGCTCGATGCCCAGTATACAGACAGGAAAACTGAGGCTCAAGAATCAGAGGTAAGGTAGAGACTCCAGTCCTAGATCCGAATTTACCAACCCTGCACTGTTCAGCAGCTGGAAATCCCCGGATAAGTGTGAAGCCTTTCTTCAGAGAGGGAAGTGATAGACTCTAAGCTCTAGTGTCTATTAGGACAAACTTAGGTTAAAGAGCTAGATACTGATTGTGGGCTTGGGGGCTTCTTCACATTCTGTCAACCCGAAGGTTCTCATGCCTAACATTTGCTAAATATTCTGAAAATGTCCATTTAAAAGAAACCACGTCGCTGATTAGCTCTCTGTATTGTGCTACCCAGCAGCTTTTATTGAACACACCTTGCAAAACTGGCATTCTCTAAAGAATGGGTTGTACTGTTTTGTACTCCTCTCATAGGGCTGTGTCTCATCTCTGGGAACACCAGGACAGAATTCCTCCTGTGTTCTGGTTTTCACCTCGGCTCTCCTCAGCCCTATCCAGAAGACACAGTCAGGAACAATCTGCGTTGAGAGTTGTAGATCTGCCTGGGTGGCTGTATGCAACCCATAGTTGCAGATTTAATGTAGACTCCCTGCAGCCCTTAGATGTTTTGACTCAGAGCTATCTGGGTTTTGAGTCTGGAAGATGCATTACTGGGGTTACCTCCTTAGTAGATGGGTTCTGTATATAGTAGTGGGAGCATGAAAGAGACGGCTATGGTGGTGATAACATCTCCAACAGAGGAGCCAGAGTGATGATTTACAGGCCTGGAGTCTAGGGCCCGACTCAGCACCAGCTCTTTGCTTTATTGTACCCAATGAAACTTGATCATCCCCAATGGGGCTTTGCTAGGGAATGGGGAACCTTCGGGACCTGGTTAGGTTAGGATTAAATTGCTGACTCCAGCAAGTGGGAAGTAATGAACCAGGCTAATCTCCCATTTCCATACCGTAAAGTTCTCACCAGCAAGGGAGGCTTGAGTGGGATGAGGAGTTGGATAATGTTCTTGGCCACCAATATTGTTGGACACTTTGGGGCAAGTACCCTTACCTCTAGGACCATGACATTCAAAGACAGGTCATAGAGTCTTGCTGGAGTTCATTTTCTCTCTGAGTTGGCACAGTGGGAGGGCAGGCATGAAGAGATGAGCTGGGGAGTTTCAGGAATCTTACCCAGGCATCTTGTGAGCTCTTGTACAGGTGGCAAGTCACTCAAGGTTGGCTGTGTGCTGTGCCACTTCCTTAGGAACAGCTCTACCTCCCTTCAGGTAACTCTTGCCGAGAGATTACTCAATCTGTGTTCCTACTCAGGGCTAGGAAGAAGATGGCTGCTCTCTTTAGGGCACATAAATTCTCTTCTTCAAGTATCTCCATCTGAAATGCAAATAAAACTAAGGCCAATGCCTCATCAGGCAACACATTAGCCCAGCTTAATAACAATCAACTGAGATTTAAAAAATGAGGCTTAGCATCCGTGGTAATGATATTATCTATCATTTATTGAATAATTATTATGAACTAGGCACTATGTTAATTCTCTCTCTCTCTCTCTCTCCCTCCCTCTCTCTCTGAAAGAAAATAATTCTTTGTTTCCTTTTGAATTTTCATAGAGCAGGGAGATGGATATTCTATATGTCATTCAAGGAGGCACAGCTGTACCTGGGATAACACCACAGATTAAAGAAGTATCGAGAGTCCAAGCTAGGTGTCTAGGCCACCTTCTCAGTTGGTACAGTTAGTCAGGGATTCAACAGAAGTCTGGGAATGGGAACACAAGAGTGAGGAGATCATATTGTTGGCTAGTTGTTCTTAGAATTCTATAGACCTGACTCCATCCTAGATTCAGACAAACTCCTCAGCTTTGTGAGATCTCAACTGACTTACATGTCACTGATTGTCATTCCTGTGAGGGCCAAGCCTCATGAGTCTCTCCTCCCTCTTATCCTCAGGATCCTTTCAGAGTTACCTCCTCTTGGAAGCCTCCCTGGGCTTTCTCTTTACATCTGTTTAACCACTTCTGAAAGACCGTCTCAACTGTGGGCAGATAGGTATGATAAAAAGCTTTAATATCAAATGTGTGAACAAATATCAAATGAACAATGGAGTGTCTGTGTGTGTGTGTGTGTGTGTGTGTGTGTATGTTACAACAGATGCATGGAAAGGCCAGAAGTTAACATCTGGTTTCTTCCTAAATCACTCACTATTTTATTTTTGAGATGGAGTCTTTCACTGAACCTAGAGATTACCAATTTGGCTTGCTGGTCAAGAATCCCGGTGTCTGTACCTCCCCCATGCTGGTATTACAAGTCTGTACTGTCATGTCTGGCTCTTACATGTGTGCTGCTTAAGCTCAGGAACTCATTCTTGGACAGCAATCACTTTACCACCTTAGCCATCTCTCTAGCCCTAAACACGGCATTATTAGTTACAGACTACAGAGTCTACCGTAGCTCCACCTCTATTATGTTGTCCTCATTCTTTCCAAGCCTCAGCTCCTGACATCTGTCATTCCATCCTTGGCTTCTGTGAGTTCAGTTATTTTAGGTTCCTCATGTGTTGACCTCGATGGCCTACAGACTGGGCAAAGATCTGATGGCACCTATGTCATGTGTATGTATATGAAGGTATCTCCAGAGACATAAACATTAGAATCATGCCAGAGTTATAGTTGGCATATAAAATATTTCCAAAAAGACTTGTGTGTTCAAGGTTTGATCCCCATTTGGTCCCTCTAACTCCTGGTGCTCTCTCCACACCCAGCATCACAGCAGACAAGTTCTCTCATCTAGAAGGAGCAGATGTTCTTTCCCTCCTCCAGGTGAATATCAACATACTCCGCCACCTTCCAACACCAATTGGTAGAGGCACCCACCCAACAATTTGTGCATGGATTCTGCAAGGCATGCTGATTAGACTTCCCAAGACCCACTTCTCTCCTCTCTCTGCACACAAATACATGAAAACACACACACACACATACATGCACACACACATGCATACACACACGCTCATACATGCACACATGCACATGCATACACTCCTTAAGCCCGGCCACCTGCCATCCTCACCAGCAGGTACCCTGGGTCTCCATGTGCTAATGGAACATCTCTTCTTACTGGGTGTCTTCCTCACCTGCACTGGCTTTTGACAAGTAGGCAGATATTTTTCAAAGCACTTTGTTTTTCACTGAACAAAGAAAAAAAAATGTTCCTGTCATTGTTCACTGTGTCACTCCTTCCTCCTATTAGCTCTGCCGAGATGCACCCAAAGAAAAGAAAATACAATTGCATACAATTAGCAATGGAAATTATTAATAGGAGCAAGAGATTCAATCCATTCTACGAGTAATTCTGCAGTGATTTTAGTAATTGATAGTAATTAAACACTAATTAATTCATTTCCTAAGTAATGTATTTACTTTATTTATGGGTATTCACTTTAATTACACTTGTTTGCATTCCTTGGGTTAAGTAATACAAATTTGCTCTATTTTCTGAAAATGTTTATTTGGGCTTCTTTAAGCCATTCTTTGAGAACCTGTGGGAACACAGACTAATTGCTTTCCATTGCGGTGGGGCACATTGATTTCTCACTTTGGAATGCAATGCTAATGGAAGGTAAGGCTCTGCTGCCTCCCCAGCATGGCGCTTGGCTCCTCACCCCTCGATTTCAGTTGATCTGTCTGGCAAATGGTTTTTCTGGGTTCATATTGGAAAAAAAAAACAAAAAAAAAAAAACACAAAAAACAAAAAAAACAAACCTGACCCCTGGCCTGGGAATAAGAAATCTCTGCATCTTATCTAAGAATGTGTACTGGGATCCTGGGGAGACATTTCAAGCTTTTTCTATTCTTGGGACTGAAGGATTGTAGCTGCTTCAGTTAAACTTCTTGATATGGAAGAGAAATACAAAGACCACATATTCTAACCCTCATGGAAACTTACTTGTATCAGCCACCATTAGCCATGTAGCCAGTCTCTCACAAGGCCTGAAGGGCCTCATCTTCAGGATGCAACCTCTTAGCAACTCATTTATTTTTGGGGAGCCTAAGTCATTCCCTTTGAAAAGATCTTTCTCCTTGACCCCACCTTATTCACAGTGCTCTATGAACAACGCCACAGGGTCTAGGGTTCCTTTCCTGTCCACAGATCAGCCTGTCTGACACTTGACAATTCACACCAAGCACTCACTATATTTAACCACTCTCAGAAAGTTTTTTTTTTTTTAAATAACTCTTCAGCATTGTATTTGTTGAGGTACGATCTGCTTTAATCTCTCCTAAAAGAGGTGATTAGCCATGATCTGACCATCAGGTTTGTAAAAGGAACTGATCTCTCTCAGGCAAGACTCTGTACTCCTACTCAGGAGCAAATGAACTTGGACTGAACACATAACAATAACAACTCACTTTGAACTGCTGGTCCCTGCCAGAAGTAACAGGTACTGTGCTGGATGCTTCCAGAGATCTGGTGTGCATTATAGCTAAGTGCTATAGCTAAGTGTGCATTATAGTAAAGATACGACAGAGACTCAAAGTCATGTAGGACGCCTAGAAATCCCAAGGAAGACAGAAGAAGGCATCAGATCCCCTGGAGCAGGAATTATAGGTGGCTGTGAACCACCCAATATGGGTGCTGGGACCCCAATTCTGTTCCTCTGCCACAGAAGCAAGTGTTCTTAATAACTGAGCTATGTTGCCAGCTACGCTTCTTCCTTTTTCAATCTTAGAATATTTCATCGTCAAGTAAAGTTTGAATATATTCAAGGGATACAAGATTATGGGTTGATGTGTGCATACCTTTTGTAATAATTTCAAAATCAATCTAATTAGCACATTCATTACTGCTCACCAATCTCTACATTAACTCTCTGGACCTTCCCATAACATAACCAACTGTGCATGTCTTTTCCCGAGCATCTCTGTGTCTACTGTGCTCCAGCCACTAAAACCACCATCTGTTCTCCACTTCTGTAAGTGTTGGTTTTTTTTTTTTTAAATCAATTGCTTATTTTATGTATGTGGATGTTTTGCATGTTTGTATATCTATGAACCACTTGAGTGCCTGAACAAAAGTATCAGATTCCAGGCATCTGGAGGTGATTGCAAGCCAGTATATGGTGGCTGGCTATCAAACCCTGGTCCTTTAGAAGGGCAGCAAGTGCTCTTAACCACAGAGCTATCTCTCTAGCCCCTCAAAACTTGGATTATCTTAAAGATTCCATGTAAGTAAATATATATGAACCTCCTGTTCCCTATGACAGCTATAGAATTTTAAAACCCCACCCACAGTATTTAGGGATCCCTTTTCTCCACATCCTCACAAGCTCTTCTACCTCTTGTCTTCTTGATGAAGCCACTCTAACAGGTACAAGGTGATATCCCATAGAGATTTTGACTTGCATATCCCTGGTGGTTAGGTGCTATTGAGCACTATTTTATGTAAACCATGTTTTACTCCAAACTACCCAATAGCAAATTGGTCAGGAGTCATCAGCAGATACATACAGACAAAATCTGGATAAAAATATTCAAGATAAATTTTCTTGATGTTGCCTCTTATGCTTCTGTCTTTCCAGTCTCAAGTCCTCTCCTTTATCCTGGAAAAAGTAGACCATGGTAGGATAGCAATGATTTGATCAGGAAGAGACAGAAGAGGAAGAAGGAGCTGTTCTTTGAGAGTCCTCAGACTAACCTCTGTGAGAAGTGGGTGACTGCAGTATAAGACTCTTGGTCCTTGCACCTGAGGGACTTCCCCATAATACCAAGCCAGGAATATCACTTTCCCCACTCTGGGACAGAGGGAAGCCTAATAAGCCTGGAAGGAAAACAGAACCAAAATCTTTGCAGCAGAGCAGGCCCCTAGTTCCTTTTCTGGTTCCTGTAATCTCAAGCATCCTAAGCCGGAGTCTGGAGCCTCCCCTGAGGAAAATAGAAAGGCACAGGAAAGGTGGGGTCATGGGCACCAGCCCAGAGCTTTCCAGAAGGCCAAGTGGCAATCAGACCTCACCCCTCGGGACCTCTGGGCACAGAAGCCGGTGCCAGGCCTAATTTCTGGCACTTTACCTTTCAAAGGAGAGCAAGAAGTGGTAGAAATAGCCGCAGCTTAAACATTATAGGATTGGAGTTGGATTTGACAGAAAATCCGTGTCGGAAAATAGGGTGGCTCAAAGTCATGAAGGAAATCCATGCCAGTCCTATCGAATCAGACTCTTGTAGAAGACAGCTGATACGAAAGAGAAGGCTAGCTACAATGGCTGCCACACCCTCCCCTGATTGATGGGGCCTGGAATGTCCTGGGAAGATAACCTTTGACTTCCAACTCTCCTGTTGTAGCTTTTTTGCTCGCTTAGAATCTCCTGTTGTTCCATCAAATCACCCCTGCCTGGCTGTGTTTTGAAACTGCAAAATAAAGGATTCCCATCTATGCAGACTATTGCAGTAACACCGACATGTCTGCATCTTAATGAAAATTGTGTCCACGTGTCTGTGTGTACACGCCATCTAGAGATGACAGGCGTGTGTGGCTTGCTGTCATCTGCATGCGGCTCAGCATTTGCATCTGCTCATCAGTTCGGGCTCCAGAGAAGGAGCTTCTGATGGAAGAATCCTATTACTAGTCAGTGGGCTGTGAAATACTGTACCTGTGCCATACCTTGTAAATAAAAGCCTGTTTTCATTCTCTATATGTACAGTCCCCACCCCCTTGCTTCCACAAGGGAAATCAGCTGAGATTTCCTGAGAAAGCAGCAGGAGAGGGGAAGAACCCAGGATTCTTTGAATGTGGTTTTGCTATGAACTGGACTAAGATGAGGGACTAGAAGGTTTAACATGTTTTGTAATTAAGGAAGGGAAGTAGAAAGACATGGAGGGAAGGAGGCAGGAAGTGACTCCTACAGATGTGGAGGAGGGTGATTCCAATAAGGCATGGGGGGTGTCAAGTGCGCATGACCACAGGTAAACGAGATTGTCTTCCCCTCATCCCATATCCCGTAGTATTTGAACAACTGCCATTTGGATACTGACAGGAGTCAGATCCTCACAGTGGTTCCATCTGAGAATTTGCCTCTGAGAAAATAATGTTAACTAAGCTTTAAGAAAATGCAACTGTGAAAGAGAAGTGAACCCAGGTAGCTACAATGGAAGAAGAGTGTGGGGTATTTCTGGGAATAAAGCTCATGAATACATTTGTTGCTAAATGATAAACCTCTGACTGGGTTCCAGGTAGATCCTCTCCACATTCGATGTGAGTTAACTATTTCATTTACTTTAGATACAGAGATTTCTGACCTAGAAACAAAAAAATGGATGGTGTGAACATCCACGATTGAAAGAAACAATTCAAATTATCATTTGCGTGGCATTTCCACCATTTGGTCTATTGAGCAAGCCAAAACTTCTGACCGGCTTTCTGACCAAATTACATTTTGTAAGCACGAGCCTAATTACTGAAAGGTTCTCGTTGCCATGAGAGAGAACTAGAGCAAGCACATGACCCAGTAATTTCCAGCCAGCGACAGACCACAGCCCTGCAGTGAAGCAAACAGCTGAGAGTCAGAGGTTCATCTTCCAACTTAAGAGTCCTATAAATCAGTGTTAAAACCAAGAAAATATTTAGCTCGATATATATCTGTTCTGCTGCACGATGCTCCTGCTTCTTACTGTCTCTATATAAATGTCTTTATTGAATCTTCTTCATCTCTACTGCATCTATCATCCCTATTCCTCCAAACACCTAGATGAGAATCAAGTGCTTGTGTGTACACACATGCTCGCATGCCTGTATCTGTAGGAGCATACCACTCTGCCACACAGCCAGCTCCTCATGGTGCTTGAGCCTGGCCTGTCTCTCTGTACTTGAGGCTCTGATCTCTCCCTGGCAGTCTAGATCTGTATGTTTTTCAATCTAAGTGTTATGTGCATGCATTGACAGTACACGAGTGTCTCTTTGTTGTCCTTCCCTTTCTCTCTCATGCTGAACATAGACAGTTATCATCCTAACAGCTCAGTACTGTTTTCTCTGTATGTTTCCCCACAATGCATTCACTTACAAGATGTCAACTACCTCTCTCTAAATACAGTCATCAAGTTTAACTTCAGTCATGTGATCATCCCCAAGTCCTACTTACAAATACCCAATGTCTTGCTAAACTGCTCTACCTAGATGTTCTCACCAGCATCATCAACTTGGTATAGACAAGGGTTAGTGGACCCAGGTACCATCCCCAACATCAGAAACAAACAAAACTGGATACATCCTAAGCAACAATCACTATTCTCCCTATATTCCATTAAATAAATGAATTTTCTAACATACCACCCTCCCTGTCTGCTATGACACTTCTGTGGCCTGTCCTGGCTCCTCCATCTTCCTTCTGCCACCTAGCTGTAGATTCATTGTGAAGGTAATCATCCTGGCTTTGTGACATTTCCTATATCTCCTCCTACCACCGCCTAAATTCAGGCCCTGATTGTGCTAATTGACTATCAGTTATTGTGACAAAATACTCGAGAGGAGAATCTTAAAGGGAAGGGAGGTTTACTTTGGTTCACAGTTTCAGAAAAGCCACATGTGCACTAATACATTCAGCATAGAAGTCAAGCCCTTCATTTACAATGCGCGCACAGGAAGACCTGTATGTTTCTGATTGCACACTCATGTGCACCCACGCCGAAAAAGACAGTAAAACAAACTCCTTAAACACATGGCCAGTGACGTGCTCTCCTGCTCCGAGTACTGCAAACCATACCTGTCTGATGTTGCTCCGAAAATGCCAAGCCACAGAATGGGGCCTACTGAGGCCGAAAGAAATCCGTGTATGGTAGATAGATATGAAAGCCAGGACCATGGCCAACAGAGGCTGCCACTGGTGAGGATAAGAAACCCACCCAAGAATATGTTCAGGAAGAAGAGAATAAAAGTGCAGACAAACCAAAAATGCTACATACACACACACACACACACACACACACACACACACACATCTTTCCAGATACACAGTAGCCAACATTGACATGTCTGACATACAAAACACTCTCTCTCTCCCTATCTCTCTCCCTCCCCCTTCCTCTCCCTCTCTCTCTCTCCCTCTCCCTCTCCCTCTGCCTCTCTCTCCCTCCCTTCCTCCCTCCCTCTCTCCCTCTCCCTCCCTTCCTCCCTCCCTCCCTCCCCCTCTCTCTCTCCCTCTCCCTCTGCCTCTCTCTCTCTCTCTCTCTCTCTCTCTCTCTCTCTCTCTCTCTCTCTCTCTCTGCCACACATCTGGGGCCAGGAGGAATATGAGAGTGAATGAATGAATGAATTCAGGGCACCCTGATAAATTCCCCTAGGGATAAAATCCAAAGCGTCTGCTTCTCAGAGATAAACAGAAAGCTTTGCTCCTTGGAGGCATGGCCAGTGGCTGAGCACCACGCTAATCTCCTCTGCACCAGGTCCCAGGCACCACAGCAAATGTGTATCAAAAAAAAAATTTTTTTTTGTAATGGAGGCAAAGAAGAGAGAGATTCTTTCTCACTAAAGGCAGTAATGTGAATTCAAATGCTCTTTGCCGTCTGGATGAAAGCAACCAAAATTGATGTTGTTTCAAAGTGGGTGTAGGAGAACTAGCAGAGGAATAGATTAATTTGGCGGTGCAGATGAAACCCACTCCCTGGGTAACTGGGTGGGGCTGGGCTAGCTGCCAGCGAGCCTGAAATGCCACACACTTCCCCTGTGTTATGTGCCTGCCTCCAGGAGTACTTTCCCATCTAGTGTGTCATTTGATCTTCCAAGCACTGCAGTGAGCTATGGCGGAAAAGAAACTATTCTTTCATATCCACAGAAGTTAACTGGGGCCCAAGAGATCCCCAGAGAGGTATCCATTTCTGTTACACTAAAACCAGGGCTCTGGGCCAGTGTTCCCTGGCCAATGGGCAAACATTACCTGGAGAATGTACTGGCAGTCAGTCTCCATCCTCCAGTGCAGGTAGGGCAGACCATTAGAGCTGGTTCACAGATGAGCACAGGTCTGGGGTCACTCATCTGTGCAATCCCTATCTATTGGTACTGAGTTTGAATGATCTGTCCAAAGTGTCCAGTAACAAACTTGTTGACAGGACACAGTTTAACCCTAAGCTAAATAACAGATGCCACCAAAGGGTCCCAGCAAGGGAGGAGTGGTTTTCAGCCCCCAGACATATGAGGAGCCAGAGGAAATGCCACTCAACGGTTGACTCAGTGATCTCAACAAGGCTCTATCCCCTCCCCAGGCTTCTGATGCCACATCTATGCAAAACTCAAACACCCAGTGTCTGGTAAACAGTCACTCCTCCAGATAAAGATGTTTCAGTTTCTTTGGCTCAGGTAAAGCCATATCTCCAGAACAAAAACCCCAGTAATCCTCCTAGCAAAAAACGTATCATTGTGATATCACTCCCTGATTGTAGTTTCCTTCAAAATCTCAAGTCAAAGGGCTCAGGGAAGTAGAGCTTGTAAACTGCTTGCATTGAAAGCATGGGGGCTTGAATTTGAACCCTAGAACCCAGATTTTAAAATCCACGCATGGTGGCTTATACTTATAAGGTAAGCCCTGGATAGGTCAGGGGTAGGATCCAATTCTGCTTGTTAAGTTCCAGCCCAGTGAGAGAACCTGTCTCAAAACAAATATGGCCAGTGCCTGAGGAAGGACACCTGAGGTTTCACAGTTCATACTGTGTGCACGCACACACACACACATACACACACACACACACACACACACACACACACACAGAATCTCAACACACTTCATCCCAACCTTTACTCTCTCCAAAGTTAAGAGTCCAGGCAATTGTCATTCTTCTGGTCTCTGCTTTGGATGTGGGGATGTCTAAGGAAAACGGGCCTTTCAACCGGTATCCTAGAACAGGGTTGAGACTGGATTCCAGGTGTCCTGGTCTCTTACTAAGCAGCTCGGTACTGAGAGTAGTGCAAAGACCCGTTCCCTGGTCTTTAACCAAACATGCCATCGTTATTCCATCACCCAAAACAGGTTCCTTTGGCATGATGTGTCCTTTCTAGCTTCAAAATGCCTTTCAGCAACTGTACACATCCCTGAGATCCATGTTTAACACCTTTGAACTCAAATTATCTCTTAACACTGAAGAAATTTATAGGTAACAGACTCTGACACAAAGAAAGTGCAACTGGAATATGGTGATGGGGAGAAACCAGAGGTCAGAGAAGATCCCCAAAGCAGCCAGTCCCAAAAGATGACCTTTGACTGCTACAAAGTGTTTGCCAAAGCCAAGCCTGTTCCCATGCTTTCACCAACACCCTTAGACCTACTCTGAGTTCTTGTCCTGACCTTGAAACTCCAATGTCCTCAAAAGGCTGCTCAACTACAATAGAAATCCTCCCTCTAATCACTTAGCAATTATTGCTAAGGCTGCAGGGCCACCATGAGGCTATCTCAAAGGAAGCCTTTTCAAGCCAGAGCGACTCCACTCACTACTTCAGGAACCCTCAGTACTGAGCACGATCTCCTCCTGCAGCCTGTCCTTAGTGGGCTCCAGGAGGCCAGGACTCCAGTACCCTGATCTCCACTCTAAAGCCTGTACCTTGTTCCCCAAGCCAGCACTAACTGCTCTTCAAAGATTGCAAACCTCCAGGAAAAATTAAACCCTCACCAAACAACCTTTAATTTTATCCACTTGCTTTAATGAAGGTTCCGGTGTTAATGACCTCAGAGGCTTTTGTCTGACAGTTCTTCTGCTAGCTGAACCCTGAGCTGCGTCCCCCATCCCTCTCCCCACACTGCAGCATGGAATCTTGAGTGTTGTCTCTAATCTTATTTTCTATTTCTGGGCTATATTGCATTAGCACCTTTTTATTTCTCCTGGCATGTTTGACAGTGAGTTCAGGCTAGTGAGAATCATCTCTTTGTGCTGGCAAATGGGAATTGCATCAGTTGTTTTAGAATAATGACTTATAGTTAAAATTACCCCCAGGATGTCATAATTACATGGTCTCAGCTTTCTTCTCTGACTAGGTAGAGAGGCAGTACTCAGGTGGTCTATAGGAGGAGAGAGAGGGGCGATGCACAGGTGTGGAAGCTGGGTCCTCCAGAAAAGCAGGAGTTTGGGAACAGGAGTAAGTGGCATGCTATGATGAGGTGAGAAAAAAATCCCTCACCTTCCTCGATGCTCCCCCATCCAGCAGATGTACAGCCTGCTCATCCCGGAGAGGGCACTAGCCTAGCCAGTGGTGGGATGATGTTCAGGAGTCCTGACATTCCCTGGGATTCATCAGCATCTGATATTCACAGTTGACACTTGCCTTTGACCTCACTCATTAAACAAAAGATCTCTGCTAAAAGGCAAACATGATTTGGGAAAGGCTCCCATCATTACTACAAACAACAGGAGCTCGGTTAATTTGTGGGGGTTCTGTTGCAATTCGTTTCACATTTATTTTAGCAACTGAATCTCCTTAGCAGTGGGTACATGGTACTACAGAGGGATTTTGCCCTCTTGGGCTCCAGCCCCACACCCTCTATGTGCACTTCTAATGTGGAAGAGTGCTATACTCTACCCTAACACCATCTCTCTTTTCAACTTCTCCAATGAAACCCTCTGCAGAGCTGGAGACAAGAGAAGGTTGAAAAAATGCTTATTCCTGCTAAGGCTGAAGGACAAGGGCAAAGGCAAGATCAGGTAGAGGATGAAGTCACCAATCAAAGCCGGAAGGTGAAGATGGCCAGCGAAGAACGGACATAGGATAGGGAATAGGTCCACACTATCAAGGCACATCACACCAAGAGCCATAAGCTCAGAGTATGTGAACCAGTCTTAGGGAATCCCAGCTCTGTCACTATCAACTGTGTTCCTGGGGAATATTATTTAACTTCGTGACAGACTCAATTTCTTCATTTCTCAAAATGGGAAAAAATACAGGGTCTAACTTCAAGTTTCTGCAGAATCTACATGTGAGATTGGCTACTCAGAACACTGGAGCTCACCTTTAAAAGGCATAGGTGATTGACACACTAAGTCCAGGTGGTTTGTATGGGACTCTGCCCCCTCTATCCCCAACTGATATTGCCATGATCTTCTCCTTTGGAAGAGTCTAAAATACCACATTCATCCCTGGGCAAGAAGATAAGGGGAAGCGATGGAAGCTGAATTGATTGGGTCCCAAGAGAATGCAGTGACATGTGATGGGTGAAGCTGGGAGGCTCCTCGGAGTGTACTACTTGTCCAGAAGATGAACAGGAGACCAGCCAATGCCTGGAAGAGAGGCCAGCCACGTGGGAAAGATGAGTTTTAAAACACATACCTTCTAATCTGTGTAATTACTGCTGCTGGGCCGCAGCACAAGAGAGGCGGCATCTTGCAGACCATCTTCTCTTTGTTTTTCTCTCCATCAGAGAGACCTAACACTTCCCCAAGGTTTTTAAAACAAAATTACATTTTTCTCGAAGCAGGGCAGACTCAGCCTTCAGGGATGAGCTGCCTCCCAGCCTCCCAGGACTGCAATTGAGGCTGGAGCGGAAGCAAGGGTGCAGTGGGCCCTCTCTGCAAATGACACTAATTAAGATGGGGATTGCTGGTAAAGCAAAGCTACTCCAACTCTTTTGTTCAAACCTTGAATGTTCCCCCTGAGGCTCTCCATATTCACATGTGGGGTTTGGAATGACTGTGGCAGCTGTCTGTGGAGAGAAGCACCTTGCATGATCCATTGCTCCCATCCCAGATCTGTCTCCTCAGCTGATCTGCCACCTAAGAGCCTGACTCAGGTTTCACCTGGCTTCAGGACTGCAACCAGTGTCCAAGAGGTGGGCAAAGAGTCCAATGGGATCGCATACAAAGACCTAGCTGGGAAAAAGGCTATGCAAGCTAGCTTTACCTTCTGGGAATCAGACTTCCTACCCTCCTGCCTTTGCCTGCTGCACTAAAAAACTGTTTGTGTACCTGACAAGATCAGAATGAAGAAAGAACTGCTGGCCAAGGTGCTAAAGACCCTTCAAACCCCAGACTCCACACAGAGAAATTACTATGCTGGACACAGGAGGAGAAAATCTGCCTAGCAACACCAACAGGTCAACAAGAGCCTTGGTAGAGTTGGGGAGCATCTCCATCTGACCCGGTTGTCAAGTTCACAAGGAATTTCTCCAGTGATAATGGATGGACAAGCATGTTACTAGAGAAGGCTCCTGAGCCGATTGCTTTTTTTTTTTAATATTTTAGTTGACACATGAAAATTTTATCCACTTATGGGACATGGAGTGATGGCTTCAGATGTGTGTACATTGTTTTATGTATCTGTCACAGTAAGCCTCTTTCCTCGAGCATTTATCATTTCTTTGTAATAGAAACATCCAAAATTCTTTTTCGTAGCACTTTTGAAGTACACAACACAGTGTCACCATCTGTTGTCACCTGGGTCATAGCACAGCCGAATTCCCCTGTGACAGTAGCCTATATCCCAATCCTTCCCCCTCCTTCTCTCCCGACTTCTTTACCTGACCTCTAGCAGTCACTTATTTCTGCTTCTAGGATGTCTATTTTTTATATCCCCAATGTGAATGGGGAAACATAGTGTTTGACTTTCTATGCCTGGCTTACTTTAGGACACATAATGACCCTGAGGCTCATATCCCTGTGAGAGTCTTCTTAAGGCCTCTGTCTCCATGATGCCACCTTGAAGACCCCAGTGCACAGAGTTCTGCCTGCCTTTTCATGGTTGCCAGGGAAATCTCTCTGGTTCATCGATGAACCAACAGCTGTCCTTTGCACGCACATAGGTAGATGCCTTGTTGTCTCAATGTAAGGTAGAATCTTTGGGGCTCTTTGCTGTGTATCAAACATTTCTTTGTGTGTGCATGGCTTTGCAACCTCTAGACTACAGCCTGATATGGTTTCTAGACTACAACTCAGTATTTTGCCAACTGCTCGAGCTGCTCTCCCATGTTATTTCAGGCTCTGGGTACCTGAAGATGCTTGGAATCTTTATTTCTCAGTATTGTTTCCCCTCCTATAGATACTGTCTTTTTTTTTTTCTTCAGTATCAGTTTGCAGTTCATGGGAGTGCCCAAGCAGGAGGTTCTACACATGCCCTGTTCTCTTGTTCTTTATGGTTCTAAAGTAAGTTCAATGTTACCCTGATTAAAGACAAAGGCGGGAGGGGCAAAGCCTGTTTAGGTTTGGCCGCTGGTGTTCACATCCTTGTTTTGCTTCTTTCCAAATGTCTGATTCAGGGCAAGTCATTGCTACCCTGATCTTCAGTTTAAGCATTTGTTAGCCCTATGTAGAGCATCTGTATCTGTTGACTAGATCTTAGTGAAGGCACACTAAGTGCTGTGCTTAGCTGTTGACACACATTAAGGGCTTGGCAGATGATAGCATGGGGATAAAAGCAGAGGCCAGGCTTGCATGTGTGAGTCGCAAGGCGTCCACAGAGAAGTCCAGCCAGCTCTGGTGAAATTGTCTAAAGCATTGTGTCTTAAATGGAATGGATTCTAGAAATGTCCCCTGAGATCTCCAAATCATGAGTGATCAAACGTCAGCTAGGCCAGCTCCAAGCCTGATGTCCCAGCAGCCTCCCTAACATGAGCTCTCACCCCTTCTGTCTTCTGAAAGCCTGACCTTACCCAGATACATACCTCTCTGGAAATGCCCTTTGGGACCATGCTCCCTCCTAGGTACCTGCTCCAGGCTGGGACCCCCTTGTGCAAGAGAACACCTTCTATCTCCTTGGGATCTGAAAGCTATGCAGTGCCACCCTCTCCAGATTGCAATTTCTTTGCTGTTGTTCTGCTGAATACCTTTTTAAAGAAGACTTCCTTGGCCGCTGCCGCTTCACTTTTCTTTGTGGTTAGATGCAGTGACTAGAATCTTGCACGTCCTTACAAGTCAATTTTCCTTTAATGATGATTTTACTTGCTCTGAAGCTTATCAGAAGGAGGGTTCACGCACCCGGGGTCTCGGCTTGCCGCTTTCAGCGGGCCGAGACAGCTGTTCTATAGGCAGTTGCACCTGTTTTGAATGTCATCAATGTAGTGCTAATATGCAAAGCGATTCCTGAGGCAGGAAACCGGAACCAACGGTGAAAGAAACCGCATTCTGGATTATAAATCACTTTCCATCCGCCCAAGCACTTTCCTTGGGATTCAACAGAGGAAGTTGTCCAGGCAAAGAGACCCTGAAGAACTTCTGTTCTTGTGTGGAGGGGAGGAGGGAATCAGGGAAGGACACTGTTAGGATTTGGGCAAGATGGAGCTGAAGTGGCAGAGAAGGCATATGCCCAGAGAGGTGGGAGGCAAAGAGGGCATATATTAGACCAGAGCTTCAAGAAAATGTGCATTTGCTTCTACGGCCATGGCCAACAGCATTTAGTGGAAAGTTCTGGCAGGGCTCCTACATGGTTTATCTGAAACTAATTCTAAAATCCCAGTCTTCTATTTCAAAGCATTGTGGGCTTTTCTTATTTTTTCAGAGCTAAAGGTAGAACTCTTGACCTTGAGCACTGTGTCCTGGGCCAAGCTATAAGCCCAGTTCCAAAGCGTGTTTCTGTGGCTTTCCACTAACCCACTCCTTTTAGCAAAACATCCAGGGTAAACTTTTAAGATCAAGGAAGGAATGGTGAGCACAGGCCTGGTTGCAAAACTGGGTTTCTTGGCTTCTACAGTCTAGAGAGAAGGCCACCTCAACTATCATACTTATAAAATGGATTCAAGCTATTCGATGAGGTGCCAACCCTTCAAGTTTCTCTCTCAGGAAAGTGCTGCTGTTTGTTAAGACTGAGTTCATTTCCTCTGGTGTCACACAAGTTTTCATGTAAAACACACAAGGTTTACTATCAGACAATGAACAGGGACAGAACTCTGAAAGCAAGCCCTCGGAGATCAAACAAGAAGAGAGAGGGAGACAATCTTTGGATACGGGATTGCTATAACAGTAGTAGCTCTCAACCTTTCTAAAGCTGAGACTCTCTCTCTCTTTTTTTCATTTTCCTTTTTTTTATTTAAATGTTTTTTATTACGTATTTTCCTCAATTACATTTCCAATGCTATCCCAAAAGTCCCCCATACCCTCCCCCCAACTCCCCTACCCACCCACTCCCACTTTTTGGCCCTGGCATTCCCCTGTACTGGGGCATATAAAATTTGCATGTCCAATGGGCCTCTCTTTCCAGTGATGGCCGACTAGGTCATCTTTTGATGCATATGCAGCTAGAGTCAAGAGCTCCGGGGTACTGGTTAGTTCATAATGTTGTTTCACCTATAGGGTTGCAGATCTCTTTAGCTCCTTGGATACTTTCTCTAGCTCCTCCATTGGGGGCCCTGTGATCCATCCAATAGCTGACTGTGAGGATCCACTTCTGTGTTTGCTAGGCCCCGGCCTAGTCTCACAAAAGACAGCTATATCAGGGTCCTTTCAGCAAACTCTTGCTAGTGTATGCAATGGTGTCATCGTTTGGAGGCTGATTATGGGATAGATCCCTGGATATGGCAGTCTCAAGCTGAGACTCTTTAATACAGTTTAAACTCATGTGGTGGTGACCCCCAACAATAAAATTATTTCATTGCTACTTCATAACTGTAATTTTGTGACTGTTATGGATCATAATGTAAATATCTGTGTTTCTGATGGTTTCAGGTGACCCCCAAAGGTTCATGACTCACAGGCTGAGAACTACCTGCTGAATAGCAAAAGGGTAAATAATTCAAGTTTCGGCGAGCTCTAAGCTCCTGTGATAGACAAAGTTAGACATCTGCTATGTGTGAAACTCCTGTCAACATTCCACCCACAGTGATCTTATTGTAGCCCTACAAAGCTAAATACAGGTCAGGAGACAAGGACTTGGAGGCAGGGGCTGGGGAAATACCTCAGTGAGCGATATAGTAGCTGTATAAGGATGAGGACCTAAGTGCTGACCTCCATGTGAAAGTCCAGGCACAGGAACACATACCTAACTAAAATCCCAGTTCTGTGGAGGTAGAGCCAGGAAGACTTTGTGCAGCTTGGTGAGAATCTGTGAGAGAATTTGTCACAAAACAGTAAGTTGGAGAGTGATGGAGTAAGACATGTGACATTGACCTCTGACAGCCCCACTTACACAAATGCATTTTCATGCACATTCCCAAACACACACACTCTCACACACACACGCATGTGTGTGTGTGTGTGTGTGTGTGTGTGTGTGTGTGTGTATTTGCAAAAAGCTAAATAAAAGCATACATACCTAAGTGGTGCATCACAAACTTAAGATACCGGTGCCCTAGATGCTAGAGGGGTTGAAGGCAAGCAAGCTTATTATAGTGTGGGATAAAGAAAGAGGAACATTGGCCTGGACTGTGACTAATGGGAAAGGATGCAGAAAGAATGTAGAAAAATGAATAGCAGAATTAAGGGGAGTAACAAGAATAAACACCACAGCTTTACAGGGAAGGAAGAACAGGGCTAGGGGCAGGCAGTCTCAGGATACACACAGACACCTCAAATAGCGCAGAATAACCTTCAGCAGACGATCAACGCCATGATAGTGGCACCTTGGAACGTAGAAACTAGATCTCTGGGTCCCCCTGCCCCTGTGCTACAGGGGATGGACAGGGGACAGAACCCATTCAGAGACTTACTACCCACGGCTGTGCGCCTGTTCTGTTGTGGCAAATATTTATTTAAATCAACACTAGAGGGGGTTGGCTGCTGGTGTGTGAACTCAAAGGTGTCTGGGGATTGGTAAGTCCCAGTGCTGTGTATTCCACAGGTGACTCATGCCTGTGTTTGCTGACAGCTATGTTTCTTTTGTCCTGAAGATAGCCAGTAGAATCAACCTGAAGTCTTGGTGTGTGAAGATGCCCTACCCTCATTCCAGGCATCCCAGTTTCAAAGTACAATAGCATAGGAGTCCCTCCGGATTTCCCAGGGAGAGAATACAGTTATTTACTTATTGGATTTATTAAAAATGCACCCATTACCTGAATGCCTTTAGGCAACAGCACAAAAATATACTTTTGAAAAAATGAGAATTCAATTAAGCAGAGATGCATAGCCACCTCCAGCAAGTAGGCCAGCAAAGAAGTCCCCTCAGAATGGATGGGAGCCCAAACAAAAGATGTCCTGGCCTGCACATCAGAGCACCAGGCTCTCCTAAGCCAAGAAGAGAGGAGCTGGGGAGTTTGAACTGCAACCACCTGGTTCTGTTCTGTTCCAGTCCAGCCCAGACTTCCAAAAGTGGCTCTCAGATTGGACATTGAGTCTATGATGATGATAGGAAATAGGGCAGGGTCTCAGGTAGCAGAGACAGAAACATCCAAGTAGGGACTTTTGAGATACTTTTAATTAGCTGTCGTGTGTGCTATTTTGACTTCGTGCTCAGCTACAATCTGTAACGGTTTTATGAGTCGGCTGAGCCTGTTTCCTGCAAAAATCTTATGAGACAGGCAGTGATTTTTCTAAAACTCAAATCTCATGATGTCACTCCCTACTAAGAATATCCATCGTTCTCTATTGCTTTAGAATGCAGAGCCCCCACCCCCTTGTGAAATCTTGAGGTCAGTCCCTTGGCTATTTCTCCTTGTATCCCTCAACTCATCCCTGCTCAATCACATACAACAATCTGCAGGTCCTCAAACTATGATGACCTAATCCTAGTCTTCCAAAGATGTCTTATGTTTAGGTATCTGAAGTACCATTCAACATAAGGCCTGCTGCCGCTGGGAAACTACTGTAGATCACCAAGTCACAGAGACCTCTCATCCCAGTAGACTTCTCTGCTCTTCCATTCAGAGACAAGTGAGAGTTTCCAAATGCTTAAGAACCCAACCACACTCTATTACAACCCTGTGCTGACATGTCTGTCTCTTTGACCAAATGTATGGACTCAAAACAGAGCCCTGTAACAAAAATGCCAGAGCAAAGTCATAACACAGGCTCCTTGAGGTCCAGCTCTTCCACAAAATGGAGCTTGTAATCAGACCTGTCCTGTTAATTTTATTTAAAGATTTGAGAGGTACAATAAGATCATACATGGAAACATCCCAGCTCACTAACTCCTGCCAGGTCCCTGACCATTGTTAATTGAACTAAGGGAAAATGACATGACAGATTTACTTGACATTTTATAAGGAAAAGCCTAAGACCAAAAACAAAGTCACTTGCTCAGGGTTACCCTTTAGGAAAGAAATGGCTAGCCCCATGATCCTCTAACCTTCAGTGCCTTCGAGAGTTCTGGAGATGAGAGACCTCACTCTCTAGTTGATCTCTATTCAGATCACCCAGGGCAAAGTGACTTCCTTTACAGAAAAATCAGACTTCTGGGTCCTTCTGGCTTTCTCGGTCTTGATCTCCTATGGAAGTGATTCCCAGATAAAGTCAAAAGATAGAGACAGTTTTTGTTTGGGAAGCAAAATGGTATGTTGAAGTAAACAACAGACAGGAAGTTTTTAACAGCATAGTAACAAGGTGCTGTCCAGCCAGTTTTCTGACTCCCTCCCCGCCCCCGCCCCCAACCCTGGTTAAAGCTTTGGGGATAAATCATCTTGCTAGCTCATCTGTCTCTAGACGTCTGTGCCACATGAGAAATCAACAATCGCACCCTAGAGTAAATGCGGTGGTGAGTTGCCAGCTCTTCAGGAGCACACAGCTTTCCTTCTTGGCCTGTACTTTAATGTGATCTTGGTGCACTGCTGCTGTATCACTGGGTGAATGAGGTGAGAGTGCTGAGATCAGTTGTAGAGAGAAAGCACTCATGTCAAACAAAGTTGGTCCAAGCTTCCTCAGCCTCCCTTGCACACTTGGGAAGAAAGAGGCAGTCCTACATCAAAGCCTGTGGTTTCTCAACACCCTGATCAGATGTCAGCCTTGCTGCCCACGAGCTCTAGCCAGGCCCTTGTCCTAGAGTAGCAAGCCCAGCAGAGAACAGAGATTCTCCACCAGTGCCGCTGCAAGAAACAGACTTTAGCTGCCAGCCAATGATGCTACTAAGAGACCACTCTCCAGTGGGGATAGCAGCTGTGCTTGCATTAACTGTCTAGGGTAACCTGCCTTCCTCTGAGGCTCCAGCACACACTCAGCCCCAGAGCTCAGCTCAGAGAAGGCTTTGCTTTCAAGGAAAGAAGCGATGTTTACCATGGATCATGCTACTGGGAAACTGAGACTTGCTTGGCTCTGCTGCAGCTGTGGGCATGACTGCCATAAACTCCTGAGCAGATTGGTAAATAACCCTCCCTGCTTAGCACACAGAAAGAATCAGAAAACAACCATAACAATGCCATCTCCACCACAGTCTACCCAGGAACCCAGGAGAAAGCCCCAGGGACCAATTCATCAGAACCCGGGCTCCAATGATACTCAGTGGGCTTCATCCCCATCACTCTTACCATCCATAAAATGGAGCACCTAACTCGAGAACTTGCTGTGGAAAGCATATAGATCAACAAACAGTATCTGTTACCCAGTAAGCTGTGCACATGCTTCTGCTGATAGTTTCATCCTGTCAACCTCATGAACATGTGTGGGGTGTGAACATGTTTGGGGCACCTACAAAATGCCCGGAACTACCAGGTCACCAACCATCCCAAGTGGCTGAAAAATTGCTTCCTTCTCACCCTGGAGGAGCATTTATCTTTTGGGGCAGAATCCTCAAGTGTATGGGGACTTTCTCCTCCATAGCATAGAAAATTGCCCTAGATCGGGTACAGACAGCTATCTCTCAAATCCCCGCCTTCCAATGTGCGAGGCCAGAAATTCGGTGACTACTTCTGCCTGAAAAAGGAGGTGATGGGTCCTCCTTGCAGCCTCTGAGATTCTTGGTGTCAAAGCTGGCTCCTAAGACTGAGAGACTTTCCCTTTTTATTTCTGCCCTATTATGTCCCCTGAGAAGCTGTTTCTAGCCAGGCTCATTTGCTCACATAGCCATTCCAGTCCAAGTCAACCCCCAAACCAGACTTTCATCAAAGTTATCCTTGTCTGGGATGAAAGTACACTGAGAGCATAATCCCATCACCTCCCTCGCCCTCCCCAGATTGGTACCCCATAAGACCTTGCTGCCAAGTGGAAAATAAGAGTCTGTCTCCCTCTGTCTTCCTCTGGCCGCCTTTCATCAGATTCATGAACATTCATTCAGCATCCTCCAGGAAAAGACTCCGGAGTGGAGGGTGCAGCATGGCCGTGGCAAAGTCCAGGCTCCTCCAGGGAATGGGTCCTAATCACTCGTCATTCAGCAGATATTGAGTACATAGTGTTTGCCTGGCACCGGGGGTAAAAAGAATAATAGGAAGTATCTCTTCATCCAACAAGCTCGTGATCCTGCAGGGAGACAAATGTAGATAGCTTACAATACAGTTGGATGAGCTTGATAATAGAAATATGCAGCCGGTGGCTCCTCACTGTGGGTAATTTGTTTAAAATGTTATTCCACTGCTGACAACCTTTTCATCCTCAACAATTGCCACTTCATCTTCTCATCTATTCTCAGGCAATTCCATGGTTATTCCAGGATGATCAGTTCCCTCACCTGCTGTGCCCTTCCTCTTGTTCTTTGTCCTATTACAAACTCCTATTCATCCCTCAAAACCCTTTCATGCATTCCTAGTCTCCACTGCTTTTTCTGGTTTTCATATCTCTACTTTTACACATACTGTTCTATACTTGAGAATGTATTTCTTGCTGCAGTGTGGTGGTATGCATCTTTAATCCTAGCACTAAGGAAGCAAAGGCAGGACAATCTCTATGAGTTCCAGGCCAGCCTTGTCTACACAGTGAGTTCATGCTAGCCAAAGCTACATAGGCCTTGTCTCAAAAACAGACAAACAAAAGTGAATGGATTGTTTATGGTTCGTTATAGTGTCTTTTTAACCTGAAACATTCATTGAATTGAACTATGTGTAAAGACACACTAGCAAAAGTGTGCTGGTGTGCACCTGTAACCCTAACATTGGAGAGATGGAAGAAGGGGGATAAGAAACTGCAGGCCAGTTTAGACTATACAGGAACAATCTGGTGGTGCTGGTGCTGATGGTGTTGCTGGTGCTGCTGGTGCTGCTGGTGCTGCTGGTGCTGCTGGTGCTGCTGGTGCTGCTGGTGCTGCTGGTGCTGGTGATGCTGGTGGTAGTGTTGGAGGTGGAGGTGATTTTTTAAAGACAGCTGTAGGCCCCAGAGATAGATCCTCCATTCAGAGCGTCTACCACTTTTATAGGGGACCAGATTTCATTTCCCAGCCTCCGTGTCTGGGGGCTCACAACTCCAGGTGCAGGGGATTCTGATGCTATCTTCTGGCCTGAGAGTTCCTTTCATGGACATGCACAAACCCATAGGAAGACACACAAAATTAAAACCCAACCCAAACTCCTTTTAAAAACTATGAAAAAGAAAACGTGGTATTATGACCACCGAGCACTGTTCTGACCATTTCTGTGGGGCAGGCAGCATCTGTGCAAAGTGCTCCACACCCGTTTCTCAGGCTTTCATTTAAACAGCATGGAAGACACGAAGTGTCACGGATGGCTTGTCTAGGAAGTGACACCTGTCCCAAGATTTCATTCAGTGAATTAATACTTTCCCTAGACTGTATGGATGTCTGTCTCTGCCTGCCTCTTTAAACACACAGGCATGCACACACGCGCGCGCACACACACACACACACACACACACACACACATACACACACACACTCACACTCATAAACCATCACAGAACCCCACTGACAATTTGTAGTCCTTGGTAGTCTGATGTAGAAGCTCTCTTATGAATCATCACAGTTACCCCCCATGTCCACAAAAGCATTTCGATCTAGCGTGACTGTTGACGTGCTTGTGTCTTTTCTTAGGCTGTGAATTCCATCAAGTCAGGAATGTTTCACTCATGTTTTTCTTTTGTTCCAAGTCACTATCATGGCACCTATAGAACAGCAAGTATTTGATGAACACATATGATAATTGAAGGAAGGAAACAAAGAAAGGAGAAAGGGATGGAGAAAGAGAGAAGAGAAAAGAAAGATGGAGACCAGGGGTAGGGTGAAGAGATGCTAGAAGCAAGGGAAGAGAGAAGAAAAGCAGAGAAGAAAGCTATTATGTGTTCTAAGCCAGGTAGGTAATTTAGATAGCATATCTTCCTCATAAAACCTAAATGTTCTTTAGCCAGGCAAAAGAAGTACAGCTAGATCAGGGAGACTTAACCTTCTACTTGCTGTGTATCCAGCACCCTGGCTTCATGGCCTGTTGTTGAATGCTTTGTACACACAACTGTCTGCAACTAGTCACACTGGCCTCCTGTGCTCTGTTTTATCAAATAGCTTCAGACAGGACCCACAGAAACTCTGGAAACATTGATTTAATCAGATCTCTCATCTCAGCTTTCTGCCATGTACCCTACTAGGGACATGGTCTCTGTCCTCTCTGAGCTAGTGCCTATAAAACAGGCGACAGCAGCTCCATCTTCATGCATCCTACAACTCAACTCATTACATCCTCAGTCTATGTGCCCAAGCCAACAAAGCTCTAAATTAGGATCAAGGAAAGGGAAAGGCCAAACCCCAGAAATTGAGTTGGCTTATGACTTTGGCCTGAAAATTGGAGTGAATGAGGTTGGGGTGTGCAGAGAGTAAACAGAAAAATGTGTCCGCATCTTTTGCTGAATTGTATTTAATGACCATTTTATCTATGGCAAGAACCCTTTCTAGAAAAAAAAAAAAAGGTCTCGAGATGTATAGGAAGCTACCTAGAGTGTGAAACCTAGCAACCTCTACTCCCTCCCGATGCTAACTTGCTACCTTACTAAAAGACCCCATGGCAGGAGGGAGTGGCTCTATGACAAAACGCATCCTTCTTCTGAAACTCAAAAGAAGTGATGGATAGTGCTCAGTGTTCCCCGAGTAGGAGGGTACCAGCAGCAGGCCTTGGGAAAGCCTGTGTTCCCTCTGACATATACAGTGTAGTGGGTAGATCACTCTCTTCCTTCTCAGCTTCTCAGTGAGATAATTACCTAGGTCATTCCACTCACCAAAGGGCCCCACTGCCTTCTAGCTGGGAGACTTGCTAAACCTGAAGTGCAGGTCACAGTAGCCTAAGAGGAAACTCTGCTCCCTCTCTTTTGGTGAAAAAAGCCAGCACTCTTCCCACTCACAGCTCACTGCTCCCTTCTCCTCTCACTCTGTGACTTCTGTCACACCTGTGGCCATGAGGCCCCAGGAGAATATCTGCCTGTCACATCTTACATTGATGCCCTAAGTGTTCCCACCCACTAGGACTCCTTAGCCAGCAGGAAAGCGATTAGAACCTGTAATTTCTCATAGCGGTTAGCAGGTGACAGGCTCCCATAGCATGGCATCCATATGGCGTCACCCCTTCTGTTGAGCACAATTTTAGGGCAAGATTCATACCGCTTTTCTCTGTGCTCAAAATAGATGCCCAAAATTGGGATAGAATTTACATAAGTTGGCTGAAGAGACTGTGTTCAATTAAAAAGCTTTTGTTGCCAAGGAATTTTTTTTAGTTGATACATATGCTCCTTTATTGCAGTCCTCCAAGGAGGAGTGATTCTCTCTCTTTCTCTCTCTCTCTCTCTCTCTCTCTCTCACACACACACACACACACACACACACACACACACACACATCTACCTGCTCTGCAAGTTGAGTTAGCAGCCAGGAAGCCTCCTCCTCATATCCCACATGGAATTAACTGGAAGCTAAGGTGTCTGTCCTCTTGCCTAGCCTTGAAGTCGTGAAGTTTATCCTGAGTCTGTTCCTAGCCCAGCCCTGGAGAAGATGGACCGTCCCACTTTGCAATCAGCGTGAATTCAATGCAGTGTGTTTCTACTTGCCCAGATGCAAAAGCATGCATACAAAAACTACAAAATGTGTTGGGGGAAAATATTTGGGAAACAGAAAAATATAAAGGAAGGGAAAATTCATTGGTAATTTTACCGTTCCCAAAACTTTTAACATTTCTGAGTGCTTCTTCCCAGCCTTTGCTAAAGCTATGCATATTCACACAAATTTGGGATTGCAACATATAAACGCTTTCCATCTTGGCATTTCTGTTTAGCATTATATCATAACTCCCTGAGCATTTTTTTCTATATCAAGTACATTGCAGGAACATCATTTTTAATGACTGTACTATAAGGTATCTAACCCATACTCCACTTGAGATAGTCATTTGTTATTTTAGAATTTGTTGCTCTTTTTAGATAGATGTTGCTGCAATTAGCATTCTCCACTCTTCAACACGCCTCAGTGACTTCTTTAGGATCATTTTGCATGGGTTGTGAGTTGAGGTGCGTATTCCATAGACAAGCTGCCCTGAGATCTTCACAAGCTTTGGGAATGACTTATCTTATGATTAATGCATGCACTTTTTTATACAATGCCTGTTTAGCATCAGAAATGAAATCAGCGTTAAGGAACATAATTTGGTGGTGGAGTATTTTCCCAGGAAAAGTTAAACAACCCTGGCTCAGGCATCTGCTGTTTGTGGCTGCTTAGCATCCACCCGCCTTCTCTTCTTTGTGCGAGTCTACACCTGTTCTCTCTCCCTGGTTTAAGTAGGGGCTCATGACCTTTCAACAAAGGAGTAGCCAATCAGAGTCGTGACAAAGGCTCGGCTTTGAATTTGTGTCAGTATTTCTAAGAAAGGGAGCTCTCTTTCCTCTGAATATCTGAGCAAGTGGGATACAAACCGAGGGATGCTGAACACCACTTCTGCCCTCCATTGCAAAAAGCAACCTACCTAAGAATTGGAATCATGGTGGTGAGAAAACAGGCCTGAGAGACAAGTTTGGGTGAGTTCATTGCAACATTTACAAACTCTGATCTGTGTAGACTTGAGGCTAGCAAATATACACCACTCCCCCTTAGGTTTGCTGTTGTCTGGCCTGAAGAGTCCACTGACATCATGTCACTTCAAGGCTAAGAGTCTGAACAAAGGGCCTCAAAACCTGTGTCCCCCGCAAGCAAGTATACAAGTGTGTATAGACAAACTAAACTGTTGCATACTACATCCTGCTAGTAAATTCTGTGCTGAAATCTATAGGTCCTGACTTTGAGGCACTTAGATCCCAGAAGGGAAAGGGGAAAAAACACACAACACTGTGAGACACAACATGGGAGCTAAGAACTAATAGAATGTTGGTCCCATCTGCCTTTTTGAAAAGGAACAGGACTAGCTTCACTAGTGGGGGGACTTAATTTGAACTTAACTCCACAGTGGAGTTAGAGGTTGAAGGATAGCTTGCCAGCCACACAGCCTGAGCCAAAGGGCAGAAGCTGAGAGCATTTTGGCAGGTCAGGGTGAGTACAGAGAGTCCCATGAAATGTGTCAACAAGACTAATGGAGGAGAAGCCAACTGTAACCTGTGGAACTATAATTATGCGGTTCTTGTTGTCCTGAATCACATCTTGCAAAGCTGCATCCAGCAACCATCTCACCTCCTGAAGTAAAAGCTTCCTGAGGTTGGACACAAGCTCCGTACTTCAAGCTTTTAGCATTTTACCCTGTCTCCTTTGGTTGTTTTCAAATACTTTAATTGACCAATCTCACCTTGAGGCTAATTGCAGTGTTGGACTGAACAGGACCTAACAGTCACTGAGAAACAACTTCTTTACCTGGCATTGGCACCTTAACTTTGGAAACAGGACAGTCAAGCATGCCACACCAATAGTTTGAAACCACTAAATGGCTCCCCAGCTCTCATTATCGGCCACCTTTTGTTTCCCCGGAAGACATTGCTTACCCACCTTGCAAGACTGGATGTGTACCTGTTGCCAAATTTTCAGTCCCCAGAACAAGCTACCACCCCTTGACCCAGCCTTCTCCTGACCTTATTAGATATCCCTACTGCAGCTAAAATAAACTCTCAGTGCAAAGCTGGGTTCTCTGGGTAGGATTCTCTGGCTCAGCATTCCCCAGCTAGTCCTGATCAACAGAACCATCCAGGAAATATACAAACTACTGGGTCATTCTCCCAGAAATCCTGATTTAACAGATGTGGAGCCTGCCGCAGAAATCCGTGTTAAAGCAAACACCTGAAGTCATAGTTTGAGTCAACAGTTATCCTGGCTGGAGTGTGTTAATTACCCACAATCATAAGCAACCATTTCCCACGAGGAACAATAACTCCATCAAGCAGAAAGACCACCATCAAGGGAATTGAGTATCTTAGACATGAATACTTGCCAGCTGGGTGACTTTGAACAAATTATATAACCTCCTTGAAGTCATACTTCTGCCTTTGTGAAATGAGGGAGACATTGCTTGCCTCTTTCCCTCTGAGGAATCCAATTAGATGGTGCGTGTAAAAGAGTATCTACTGGAGGAATGTTCAGTGTGCCATCTTGGCTGCAAGCAAAAGCCATGCAATAATGTGCTCAGTGGAGGGATTGGCCTTGTGACACTTGCCAGAAATTTGTAAATATTAGCACCACACACCCCCCTCTACTATAGCATGCCTCTCCTGCCTTGTGCCAATATACCAAAGCTGGAAGGTCACTTTAATAAACAGCAATTAGCATTTATCAAATGCTTACTCTACATGATTCAGGATTAATTATTCAGACCCATTAATTTAATCCTCATAACAACTCTCCAGACTCAGTATTATTTGTTTTGCCATTTTGTGGGGTGGGGTGGGGTGGAGGGGCAGGGGACTGAGATACAGGAAAAGCATAAATAAATTAACCCAATCAAGATGTAAAGGAGGTTTGGTTAAATAACCAAAAATGGGTCTCAGTTAGCTTTGTACCTCAAAGTTTGTCAACAGCCCACAAGACACCCCATGGCTATTCGAAGTCCCTATAGTAATAATAGGTCATCGAAGGCCTCCAGCTGTTTATTTCTTTACCTTGGAAGAATGCAACAGTTTCCTATTGGCCATCTCATTGTGGCTATTGCCTTCCATGAACTTCTGCCTTATCCTGTATATCTCTTCATGGTTACTATAGAAATTAAAGCCAGGTGCCATAATAGCAGACATTTCATCTCTGAGGCCTCAAGTTAAAAGCTCTCAGTGAACTGCCTAATCTTTACCCATTCATGTATTTTAGAATAAGCCCAGTTGTATTCAAAAAAGCACACATTAGGTACCTTGGTCAGGTCTACACCTGATTATTACACATCTGTGTTACCTCCCCAGCCCCTAAAGAGACTGGAGCTTGCTTTGTAACTCCAATGTCACCCTTTCCATGAGTAAAGAGAGCCTAGGCCAATGAGGTGGATTCGCCCCAAGTCCAAAGCAAATAAATGGCAGAGCCCTCTCAGATCCTACACAGTAGAGTGACACTCAAGTCAGAGCTCTTTGAAGCCACCATGAGGGACACCATAGCAACCCCAAAAACATGACAAGAAGGAGAGTGTGAAGAGATCCAGGGACAGGGAGTCTTCTCCAATCAGACCCCTTTCTGCTCAAAGACCTGCCCAGCACCCGGCAGTGGCCCTGCTCATAGCCCACCATGCCCATCACCATTGCTCAACACAGCCACTGAAAAGTCTACGTACACGAGAGAGGCCAGACTGTAAGTGCAATTGTGGTGTTTTAATGGGAGGCAGCCCAGAGGAATGCTAAAGACAGCTGCTTTCTCTTTGGCCTGGGAAGGAAGAAAGGGGGAGAAGAAGCACACAAAAACCATGCCTCCTGGTCTGTACTCAGGTTGCTGCCTCGGAGTGCCTCGGAGCTCTGAAGAACTTTTAATAGAAATCTGCAGAATGAAATGGGCTACAGCTGTTTGCCTTGATAAATATATTTTATGCTACATGCCTCAGCCGCCATCTGTTTGCTGATACGAGCACTTCTTCGTGGCAACTAAGGAGAAGTCGTGAAAAGGCATGGCGGGAGAGAGCTTAAGAGCAGGTAGAGGGCTCTGGAGGGCAGGGCCCTGGATTGTGTGCAGGCTGAAAGGGGCCAGCCAGAGGACAAAGAAGATGCAGGCGGGTGCAGAATAGGGAGGCTCACTGCACAAGTCAGATAACCCGCCTGCCTAGGAAACCCTGCACACCTCTCCTCAAGTTTTTTGGGGTTTGTGGTATTTTGTTGGTGGTGGTTTGGTTTGGTTTGTTTAGGTTTGGTTTGTTTTGGGTCTTGTTTTTGTTTGTTTGTTTGTTTGTTTGTTTTTGTATGCTTAGACAACCACTCCGCTTCAGGCTTTCTCTGGCCTCTACAGTTTAAGACAAAGTAAGGATCCAGATTGCATTGGTGTCCACACCCCAGCCAGCACTGTCCAGCAAGCATGCCCCAGGGCCTAACCAGAAGAAGATGCCCACTTACTTTAGTCCAGGCTGCTTCCCTACACTGGTCACAGTGTTTGCTCACTCATCGTCAACTCCTTTGATGTGGCCTGAGTGCACAATGGACACGGAGATGCTCTGTGGCTGGTAGACCTACAGGCAATGAGACTTAGCCTTGGGCCAAAGCAATTATCTTCAGTGCCTAAGAGTTGTTGCTGAACAATGTGGTCATGGAACTTCCCAACCTTACCAGTTAGAGAAGTAGTCTTCACTTGCTTAAGGTGGATATAGCTGGGGAAGATGTACCCATTGTTATGGAGTGGATGCCCAATAGGAACATGCATTAGAAATTGGTCCCTACTGTGATAGTTTTGAGAAGTAGTAAAACCCTTAAGAGGTGGGCTCTACTTGGTGACAAGCAGGTTGATGGGAAAACCCTTTCCAAACAGAATGATAGAGATGTCAGAAAATCAAAGTTTCTGTGATGGTCAATCATTAACGACAATGAAAAAGGTGGATGTGGCCCCAAATTCTCCATATTTCCTGTTATTTTCCCACAACACCATCAGCCATGTTATGATGGGACCAGAAGACCCTCACCATAACTAAGCATACACCAGAATCATGCTCTTGACTCTAGACCTATGAACCAAGCCATTTTGCTTCAGAAAGTGTCTAACCACTGGCATTGCATTATTATAACAATAGAAAATAGAATAAGACCCTCATTCCAAGAAGCTACAATAATTTTGTGAATGGAAACATCAACCATCATACCAAGAAAATACTGTTTGCCACAGAAGCCAGCCTCCTCAGGGAATGGCTCAGGTACTCAAAGACTTCTGCTGATTCCAGAGTCTGTGTGAATTAATCTTGCTGCCTTCCCCAGGGAAAAATGTGAGAGACTTGTGTGATTCACCAATGTCCTGAATGGACCCTATTTTCTGACATCCCATGGGCATAGCTCCATCCTTTCGCCTCCTACCTTCATCTCTCCTACCATGTCACTTTGAAAACGCATCCTTCCTGGAAATGCATAAAGCAGGACAGATCCCAGAAAGCACTGCATGGGAGAAAAGGAATCTGCACTGCCCGCCCCCCACCCCCCCCCCCCCCCCGCCCAAGAGCTGTTGCATCCATGGGAAAGGAGACTGTAGCTGTGACTGGTCCTTTTGGCATCACAAGGGCTGCCTTTATTCCAGCACCTCCTTCCACATCCTAATTGAACTGTGAGCCTCCACAATGGCTGGGTAGGCAGAGTTACAATAAGGGGAGTCAGAAAGAAGCACACCTTCCCAATACTCTTGGCCAAGATGAGAAAATGAACACCGTGAACACACCAAGGCCTAAGAACAGCTATGGGGCTAAAATAACCACATGCTTCGAAGGACTAATGAGTCAGAAGCAAACTGACCAAGCACCTGCTGCTCAGTGCCACCTCCTCCCAAGGATGCCAGTTGGGTGACGGCTGGTGCCATACTTCGAGATGCTCTGACAGAAGGCACTGAATCATTGAGTTCCGAGGATTGTCCAAGGAACCAAGTGCTTTTGAGCAGCATCAG
The DNA here is from genome assembly GCF_000001635.26 of Mus musculus. Taxonomy (NCBI): domain Eukaryota; kingdom Metazoa; phylum Chordata; class Mammalia; order Rodentia; family Muridae; genus Mus; species Mus musculus. The sequence continues at coordinate 34,418,404 of NC_000075.6, forward strand.
AACTGCTGGCTGCCACTCAGAGCAGAGCATGCCGCCGGCTCCGCTGGAGCCCCAGCCCTGGAATTAAGTAAGTGTTTCCATGGCACTTGATGCTTTACAATTATCCTTCCTAGCACAAGTGCCCCCAGTAGAAGTGGCAGGACAACCGTAAATGTGTCTGTTTTCCCTTCTGCTTGCTATCGTTTGAGGCAGATGCCCTGGGTCCCCATACACCTTGAGAGCCTAGAGTCTCTCCCTATTGAAAAGGTCCACACTCCCCCTTTCTGTCACTCTCCCATCCACATTTCCAGGCCCGTTCAGCAACAAACTCCATCTGTTCATCCACTTATTCACTCAGCAAACACGTGTTGAGCACTGACTGTGTGCATTACTTTTGGCACCAAGATATAGCAGAGACAAAAACGGAAACAAAGATCTCCCTCCTCATGGGACTGGAGTGAGGCAAGGAGTTAGATAAGCAGACAAATATTTAATGCTATAAATAAAAGCGGAGCTGAATGACTGGCAGGGAGTAAATAGTGAATGTGATTATAGATCTAGAAGACAGAAGGTCTTACCTGAACATGAGTCTGAGTGGAATGAATTGTCATGTTGGCCATGCAAAGGCCCTGAGGTGGGATCATAGTGCATGTGGAGAAACAGCAAGTCCAACTGGGACCAGCAAGAACCAGGGAGGGAGAGTGTTGCTATGGCAACATGCAATCAGAAGGCAGACTGGTCCCTCTTCCTGAACACCTGCAATAGACATGTGTCAGGTGGCTCATTTGACCTTGTTCAGCAGCTGCTCTGTAGTGTCCCCATCAGATGTGCTTGTGGATTGTCATCCCAAGCTCTTGGAGGCTCTCAGATTTTCTTCCAATGTGTGTGGCTCCTGAGCCCGTGGTCCGCCACTCATCCTTATGCCCTATCATCCTAGTTGATTTCCATTGTCTCCTTGAAGCCAAGTATGAGGCTGATCCTTCCCTCATCCACACTATGGTCTGGTAAACCATCCATGTCCTCAGAAATTCTTGCTTTATCTTCAGCTGATGGCCCAGAGATCAGGTCAGTCTTACTTGGTGATCTGTCTTTGAGGAAGGAATATATTTATTCCACACACATTGGTCTAGTCATTTAGCATTCTCTAAATTTTTCTCTGTCTGTCTGTCTGCTGTGTCAGTCAGATGGTCTGTCTGTCTGTCTGTCTGTCTGTCTGTCTCTCTTTGCTGGGAACAGTATACTATGATATGGATGGCATCTGGGACCCTGAGAAGCAGGAGACACATCCCTCCAGGGAACCTCCTGACACCAGAAATAAGGAGCTGCCCACAGCCTGGATCCCAGCACTCTCTCTCTCTCTCTCTCTCTCTCTCTCTCTCTCTCTCTCTCTCTCTCTCTCTCTCTCTCTCTGTGTGTGTGTGTGTGTGTGTGTGTGTGTGTTTGTGCCCCTACAGAGCATGCAAGTGGCAAGTGCATGTGAAGGCTGGCCTACTTTATTGTTATTCAATAGTCATCCTCTTGATTTTGAGAGTCACTCACTGTGACCCAGAGCTCACCAATTTGTCTAGACCTGGTGACCACTGAGCCTCAAGAATCTTCCTGTCTCCACCTCCCCAAAGCTAAAATAAGCCTGTGCTACCATGCACAGCTTTTCACATAGGTGCTGGAGACTAAGCTCAAGTCCTTGTGCTTGTGGAGCAGGCCATTTACCAACTGACCATCTTCCTAGCCATTAATTTATCTTTCTAAAAGAGTTGTACTCTATCCCATGCTAGACATTGACATGGAAGCTAAGGATAGACTAAGATATCAAATCTGTGGGCAGAGGGTTGTGATATGGGGAGCAAAGGGCACACAAAAGCACAAAGCAATGACTGACTCTTGATGGATAAGATGAGGCTTTCCAGTGGATGCTGCCATTGCCAGTGGGCACTGAAGTATATGTAGGAGTTTATTAAAGACAAAACAGAGACAACAGAAGAGTAATGTTTCTCACCTTGGGAAGATTTGATCAACACAAGACATTGGTCAATGTGCAGAGATGCTCTGGCTGATGTGAGCATGGGCAAGAGAGTACCGACTTCCAGTAGACAAAGGTCAAAGGTGGCATCCAACATCTTATGATGTACAGGATGCACACTATGTACAAAGGCATCACATTGTACCTGGGGTTGGCAGATCCAGAGACCCCTAGCAGTGCTGGTGTGGAATAGAGGAAATGAAGGCAAAGGGGCAGCAGAGGCTGTGGACTCCAGCAGCCAGGAAGGTTGCTCTCAGACACAGAGCCAATTAGAGGATGCTCAGGTAGGCAGAAATAACAGCTGGCAATTGCTAAGCCTCTGCTCTGCTCGGGGCTGTCGATTTATGTAACCTCCAGAGAGAGGGAGGGAGGGATGGAAGGAGGGAGAGAAGGAGGGATTGTCTCTGCTTTACAGATCCAGAAGCAGTCAAATTGCAGAAGAGAAAGAAAGGCCTTCTGTCTGCTGTCTGTCTGCTCAAGGTCAGTCAGAGAATCATCAGCAAAGAATTTTGATTCAACTCAGAATCTGTCTGACCCCTGGGCCAAACACCTTGAGCAGTCAGCCAGCCTCTAGGCATGGCCTCAAGTGGGGCTGTGGATATACACTGGCCACCATAGGAACTTCCTTATTGACAATGTCACAGTGATCTGAACCCAGCAAGGACCCAGTGAAGAGCAGGTAGATGCTGGTTACACACAAAGCTAGCCTAAAATCAGGTGACACTATTTCTGCGCTTCCACTGCCTGGCAGGGTCTGTGTCTCAGAACAAGATCTCTATGTCCAGGAGGCTTGAGCAGTTACTGATCTTCCCTCCCTTTCCTACCCTTCCCCTACTTCTCTTCCTTTTCCTCCCCTTGCCTCCTTCCCTTCCCTTCCCTCTTCTCCCCAACTCTCCCCTTCTGTTCTCAACTTCCCTATTTTCCCTTCCTCTCCTCTCTTCTCTTCTTTTTCTTCTCATCTCCTTCCTTTCCTACCGCTCCCCTTTCCTTCCTCCTTTTGTCCATTTCCTTATTTCTTTCTTTTTTTTTCCCCTCTATCTATTGGTGAGATAGGATACCCTTACTAAAACTGATTCCTTTGCCCCAGCATATTTGTAGATCACTTTCCATCTGCCTTTGTAGCCCTGTGACTGAATTCTGGCAATAAACATTGAAGAAAACAGCATCCATTTCAATGGGCCCTGACCCAGGCCAAGCTACCCCATGTCTTTCCTACCCAGTTATCTCATTCTGTGCCTGCCAGAAAACTCTGCACAGGGATTCTACTCAGTGGAGGCCCAGGACTGGGGGAGTACAGGCTACTAGGTCTCAGTAAGGTAGCAGCGAACGTATTCCTTCTGCACTAGGTGTAGGGTGTAAATGACCAAGTCTTATGGGGTTAAACTATGGAGGTCTCCAAGTTGACTTGGAACAGCACACATACTTGCCTGCTGACCTACTGTGGGAAGCAAAGAGAAGGCATGTATGTCCCTGAGACTTAAGGGCCACTGCACACACAATAGAGTCAAGAAAATGCCTTATTCACAGAAATTCTGAATAAACAGATTCCCCTGGCCTGCTCCATGATCCACTATCTCTACTGTGCAAATCTGAGTTATGTTACTAACCTGAGGAACAGACACACACTCACACACACACACTATCTCACACACACACACACACACACACACAGAGAGAGAAAGAGAGACAGAGACATACACACAGACATACACACAGAGACACATGTACACAGACACACACATGGCCAGATAGACAGATGGAGAGTGAGGGGCACAGGGAGAAAGGGCTTGGCTCTCTGCCCATAAATGACTTTCTTAGCAGCCAGTCCTGATGACTTCTTGTGGCTGACTTGCAAGAAAGTCTGTCAAGCTATGCTGTCTAACTTGGTGTCTTTCTACCCAAGATAAAAATCACATTTGTTAGTAGAGAAGCAAGATTGAATGCTGAGTGGGAAAACAGAATCTATTAAAGGAAGGGAAGGTGTAGTTGTTACTGAGTAGAACAGCTCAGATCCCTGATGCACAGGCCAGCTCTGCTTTTTTGTGTCTGGCTTGTTTCTGACTTCCATGGTCCATGGGGTAGAGGCAGGAATGTTTAGCGTGGTCCTATCCAGGGAGGAGGGCTAGAGGTCAGAGCACAGCCAACTTTCTCAATCCAGGTGAAGACCTATCTAAGAAGCAAGCATCCCACTCACTGCTTTTGTTCAACCCACCACTCCCACACAGTAACCCTATTTCCCTGGGGCACTTATTTCTCTAAAGCAAAGTATCTTCTACCACTCTCCACACCTCTTCTAGTGCAATCTCCACGGCAGGAAAACAACCCTTAGCAGCCTTAGTGTTCCAGGGTCCTGAGGAGGAGCTGAGCTGGTGCCCTGAACACCTGCAGCTTCTCCCTTCTCCAGTTAACACCATAAAAACAGAGATCTCCTTCCCTCAGACTCAGCCAGTTACCATGTGGTGTTAACGCTGCTCTCTCTGCCTCCCCTGCTTGGCATTGCTAAATGTCGTTCCCTGTGGCACTCGGTGCAGGCCTGCAGGGAGAAAATAACACAGAATTAACCTTGAACATAGGTGTGGGGGTGAAGAAAACAACTTTACCAAGACTAGAATAATACAGGGCCAGTAATCACCCCCTTAATGTTATCTCTCTGGGGGGCTGTGTGGGAAAAAAAGGGCTGGATTTTTGCCTTTGATAATAGGACTTAGTGCCTGGATTAATCTCCCTTCTTTCCACCCGCGTGTCCAGGCAGTGCTGGCAAACATGCCAGCTAAGAAACAGAAATCAACAGTCCTAGCATCTGTTCCCGAGGAACCAGGCATAGGAGGACAGCCTAGCTGAACGTTACCCCAGTCGTGAGCCAAAACTAGTTCCAGGAGCCTGAACGCTTGGCACCCAGATGTTGGAATTTCACGGATAGACTTTGCATGGTTCAGCATAATTCAGCAGTTTGTAGCAGGTCAGACTGCTTTCCTTTGCCTTCTCCAATTTCTACATCAATGAGTCTGATTTTCAAAACCATCTTATTTACTCATCACAGGGACACTGGGTGCTCAGATAGTAATGTACTTAGATGTCCCTCAGAGGGGTGTTGGGAGGGCCTTGCTAAACATAGTTGCTGATGCACTTGCCTGGGGTGGGTCTAGTGTGTAAATTCTATCTGTCTCAAAGGCAATGTCAATGCTGCCGTGGGTCATACTTTGGTTAGCATCCATGGCAAGTGAACTTTTACTGAGTTGAACATCTTAGAGGTATATCTGTTAAAGCAGGACTAAGAAGGTATTTAGGACCTTGGGTGGGAGACTCTGTGCCTTTCAGAACTGCTGATCTCTGCACCTCAAAAGGTCGTGAGTCTAAACCTTACAGGAACCTTTAAAGTCAGACACCCTGATTAATGAGACAGTCATGCAACATCAGACAGGAGAATGGACTCATTTTCCAGGAGGCACATGAACTGTACACAGTCTATAAACAGTGAGCAACTCTTAACTCTATGGTCAACTTGTCATGACTTTGTCCTCCAAGTGGTCTCACAGAAAAAGGGGCCAAAGAATCATAAGCTTCCTCTTTCTCCGATGTCACCAAAAGACTGGCAGACCATCACAAAGAATTTGGGAAAAGGAATGTGGAATACAAGGTGCTTATCAGAAGGCTCATTCCTGTTATGAGAGCTTCATGAGGATTCCCAGACAGTGCTGGAGTAACCGCCTAACCAGTTCCGTGCTCTTCAAGGGAATGTGGCTGCTTTCAGATAGGCATCAGACATCACCTGGCAAGATTTCTCAATCCTGGAGAGAGCTTCTCCAAAGACAATGGGCAGAGTCACTGCATCCACAATGTTCTACCCCTGGCTGGTCTGTTTCCTCCTCTACCAGACTCTTAACTGCTCCTCTGTCTTAGAGTTGCCACTTTTCTTCATCTTGTCCTTGTTTTACCCTTTGTATTCGACACACCCCATTGCCTTCTCAATTACTACTGTGGAAATTCACTCTCTCCCGTGTCTATTTTTGACTCTAGAAGATGCAGGCCATCGTCAGTCACTTCAGGCAAGACTCTTCTCTTCTTGCTCTCTTCCGCATGAGCCCAACCTACCCACAGTGTCAATGGCCATCTATGTTCTGAGAGCCTCCAAATCTGTACCATCAATGTTCCAGGTTCCAATGTCCAAAGATTTCTCAAATCCCACGTGTTCTAAAGGATTGTCAGTTAGAAAGAAGAAAGCAAGCAGAGGAAAGAGCGAAAGAAGGAGCTTGCTTTTGAGTACTGTGATGCTCATAAAATGACACAGTTATCTACTTAGGAACTCCAGTCAGAAACCTAGCAATGCTCCCAGTCTCTTCCCTCTCTCCTATCATCTCCAGGCTCAGTGTTTTAAGTCCTAAAAGTTGGTTAGTGTGAATTTATATGAAACAAAGGACTCGTTTCTGAGGAGTCTTTTCATATAGCCGCCTTTCATAGTTTTGGTACACATTCCTGTTTTTAGTAATCAAATTAAATTTTTATGTAAAAGTATATTTTATTAAAATTTAGTTTATTACCATTTATTTAAAATTCAACTAGAATTATGTTTCACTCTATAATTTTCAAACAAGACTTGTTTTTGTTGATTCTTCTCTCCTAAGCCCTAGACCCTCCTTGACCCTCTGCCTTCCTTGTCATCTTTTCCAGTTTCACTTGAGTTATGTCCTGATGCCTTCCCTGTCTTCTTTGACATCCTCTTTTTTTGAATCTCCTTACTCCTTCCTAGTTTCATAGACTGTTCACACACTTGCCCCCATTCACATGTGTACATACAAACACTAAAAGCTGGGATCTGCCTAACAGAAAGAACATGCAATTTTGTGTTTCTTAGTCTGAGTTCTGACTTTCTAATTCCATCTATTTTGCAAATCTAACATGTTTCTTTTTTATTAAAGATTTATTGGTTTTTATAGGTGTTAACATGTTATATTGCATTGTGTACACGACAGCTCCTCCTTTATAGTGGCTCAGCATTAACTGCCCCCGCCCCAACTCCCACCCCCCCACCCCCCCACCCCCAACACCCCCCCCCACCCCGAGAACTTCTGTCTTCCTTGACCTCCTCCAGAATGCTACTGCTTGTTGCCAAGCAAGTGCCAGGAGAAAGCAATAAAGGAATGGCTAGGTCTGCCTGGACAAGCATTTAGCATGTTGGGAGTTTTAACCAGAGCCATATTAGCCTTGGCATTCAAGACATTAAGGCAACACTAATATTTTCCCCAGGAGAGTGACAATTCTAATTACTCTTAGAAAGAACTGCCCCCATGACTCAGCAGCCAACAGCAAACTCCACCCATGAATGATGGTTTTTTTGTTTGTTTTTTTTTCCCCTCTCTCTAGGGGTAAGGTCCCCTGCAGGTAAAAGTTTGCCACACAAATCCCATCTGACTTGTTTCTGGTCCATTGGGAAGACAGGATCCATAAAAGATTGGTTAGAAGGGCTTAATGAGCCCTCAGGCTGGTGGTTCAACAGGATTGTTTTTCTGCTTTCTCTTTGCCTCTTCTCCGGCTGCTTGAGAACACTTCTCATGGAGGCTTTCTAGTCCATACATTGAGCCTGTTTCCACACCACTTTAACCTAAATAGCAAAACACTTCACAGGAACCAGGAAGCAAGGCAAGCAGTCCACATGACTGTGTGGCCACTCAAATATGAGATTTCCAAATATGACTTCTAAGTCTACCATTTGCCCATGACAAGAAAGTGGTTGAGTGTCTTAGCATCTCCAAGTCACAACACCATCCATCATAGCTATCATATTCCATTTGGAGATAATATCTGAATTTTATGAACTCCAGATCATATTGTGACTGATGATAGTAATGTTATAAATAGATTTTTTAACTTGGTTGCAATGAACTCAAATTATGAAACCTAGTTACTGAAAAGCAAGAAGCTGGGGGGGGGGGGTTAACAATGGGTCCTAACAAGAGGGAAAAGACCCCAAGCTGAGTCTGATACAGGAGAGGGGGCAGACTTCAGAGGATGAGAAAGGCAAGTAACAGTGTGAGAAAATAAACAGTCTCAACTTATGCAGACTTTAGAGGGCACCCTAGGAAGTTTGGGTACTTTCTGAAGATCATTGGAACAGGTGAAGTATTTTAAAGCACAAAAGGGTCATAGCAAAGTTTTTCATTTAAGGAAATCATTTTAATGTACTATGGGGATTAGATCCCAGACAAGTGAAACCAGAGTCACTGGCTTAAGACTGGCTGTGGGAATCCAGGTTGAAATGATTGTAGCTGTCTTCGTCATGACTACTATCGGCCCATTCAGATATCCCCAGTAAGCATTCCAAACCCTATCAAGTTAGCAAAATCAACAAATAGTCAGCTGAACACTTAGTGCTGGATTAAAGCCCAGATTGTGTCTTGACATGTGCTCTATGTGACAGGAGTTTCTAAAGAAGCCAAGGTTCATTCTGATGGTTGTTAAGCCAGCTCTATCTGGCTTAACATAGAAGTCGTTTCCTCCTGCCTTGGTAAAAAAGACCCCTCTTGCCTCATTACCATTCCTGAGACATTTTCATCTGTCGTTGCATCCATTATATATTTCACTGTATATCCTTGGATTTCTCTGCCTATCTTTGATCTCCCAGCACCTTCAGTCTTTCTTGGCTGATTCTTATACATTGAGATTTCCCAAAATTGAAAATGATCCAAGTGGGCGAGGGCAATCGCCAGGCTTGGTAGGGTAGAAGTGGGGATGAAGAGGTATAGCTGGAAGCAGGAACTAAATAGATATTGTAATCCATGGCTCCTCATCTCATCTAAGAAACTGTTATCCTAAGTACTACCTCCAGGAAGGTGAACCAGATCAATAGATGGCATAGAATTCCCACCAAAAGATCTCTGTTTGATTCACAGCTGTGGAATTTATCCATTAATTATGATGAGCTTCATAGGTTGGGTAAGCCACTTAACCTCTCCAAACCCCCACTTTCCTCATCCATAAAGACAAGAGAGAATAATCACCTGCTTGATGGAGACGTTGGAAGCTCAAGTCAAATACAACGCACAGAATGTTTGTACATAGTCAAATACTGCATAACTGTAGAACAATGGTACCATTGAAGTACCAACAGTACTTCAGAAAGCCAGTCACATCAGACACAGAAGAGATAGACAAAGAGACAGTCATCCAGCTTTTCATCCAGGCTCCTGCCTTGATGCTTCTTAGGCCTACCTTGATTTGTAACCAGCCAGGGCTTTCTTTCCATGCTTCCTTAAATTTTATAAAGCCTTTCGTCGTGAGAAAACTTCACAAGAATCTTATTAGACACAGCAAAGACCCAAATCAGCACAAAGCTTACATATAAAAGCTTTAGCCAAAAAAATAGGGATTTCTCTGGAGGCTCTATATGTGCTTAAATGGCGCGGAGAGCTAAATTGTGAAATTACAAATGAGATGCGGAATGGCATATTTGATTATACAGAGTCATCTGCAATGCCTCATAACACGTGAGAAATCTGAGAGGCTGTTTATCTGGCAGCGAGCCCTGGCAGGATCTGCAAAAGAACCCAGGGAGTTCTTAACGGGACCTTCTTGCCTGCAGCCTGTGTCTCACTTTCTCCCCTGATTCTAAAGGCTCACGAAGATATCCAATTTGATTTACGTGAAAAGAAATGAAAAGATCAGTGCTGTTTCACAGGCAACAAGACAGTGTTATGTAGCAATGAGAAGGCACGGTCTCTGTTCTCAGTTTACCAAGGGCCTAAGGTCACCACATGCAATCCAGTGTTGACAGGGGCTGCTTTACCTACTGAAAATGAGCCCCTGAGACATGCTGGGAATAAATCCTAGAACCACTGCTTACTAGCCTTGTGAGGACTTAACATTTCCTCTGCTGTGTCACCTTCTGAAATGATACAGGTGGATAGCCAGCACCTCCACGCCACAATCATTTCACAGATAGCCGGGTGCCTTGTGTTTTGTAGATGGTGCTGTAACTAAAGATGTGGTGGTAAGACACTAGGTGACCCTTGGCCTCAGATGAGCCCCAGATGGAGTCTGAGTTCTTGATACTGTGTCCCAAGATACACACGAGACACTATCACCTTCATAACCCATGAGTTCTGCTTCCTTACTCAAACTAAAGCCAAGAGCAAAAGCTGTAGCTGTCCTCTCTTCATCTGGCTCCCACTGGAGCATCCAAAGCCAGTCTTCTGACTGATAACTGACCCTGACTTTGCACCAGAGCTTCCTTCTGCTGGGGCACTCCCCCAGAGGTGTTGACTTGGCTTCAGGCAGGTGTGCGGGAGGCATGTAGCAGAGAGCAGATTGAGGGCTGTGTCGGGAAGTCCCTGGTCCAGATGTAAAAGCAGAAGGGAAGCTTGTCTCTGTGCTTCATCTTCCAGCTCAGAGAAATTCCAGAAGAGGGGCAGGGAGCTTCACACCAGGGCTGTGTCTTGCTTCTCCTCCCCCTAACCAGGCCACTGAGGTTGTATCCCCAGAGGTCAACGTCAAGGTATATTTAAAGCCTTGTGCAGAGGTCCACAGCAGCCCTTACTACAAGAATTTATAACCTGCATATAGAGAGCTCAGACGAATCCATCGCAGTGGACAAAACACATAATAAATCTGTGTGTGTGTGTGTGTGTGTGTGTGGTGTGTGTGTGTGTGTGTGTGTGTGTGTGTGTGTGTGTGTATTAGTGCAAAGGTACACAGAACATGCTGAAGAGAGAGGATAAGAAGGCAGGTCATCCATGTATTTTAACTTGATTTTGATCGTTAACCACTGTTAAGTGGATGGCTGTGGGCAACACATAAAGATAATATTCTCTCTACATGCAATCTCTTCCTGTTTCCCTCATGCCACAAACTCTTCCCAAGAAGGCCCTGTGCAGTATTTGCTAAAATGCGTTCCATTTTCTAACACACAGACACACACACGTGCACACACGCAGCTTAGTAAGCACTCTCAGTCTGTGCTTCTTGAGCCTTTTCTTGGTGCTTTTGGTAGGGATGTAATAGTTCAGGAAACCTCAGTTACAAGATCTCTTTGATAGACAACTCAGAATTGTTTTCGGACCTGCCTAACCTCTTATCTAACTCCTTTAGTGGACAGAAACTAAGTGGAGATCAAGGCAGCATACTGTACAGTACTTCCTAGAAGACTCAGGAAAATACAAATGTGTTCACCCTACCCCTACATCCAACCATGAAGCCCTGCTGACTTGTTCTCTCTCTCTCTCTTCCCCAGTCTTCAACCCCTTTCTCCCAGACCTCCAACTGGTCACCTGGGTGCCATGTCCTTCAGAACTCTGACTCACCCTGAAGCCTTGCTCAGTGTCACTCATCTATGTCCTCAAGGACCCTGGCTGTACATTTTCACAGCACTTTTACTGTGGTATTGAAAATCATGTGTTTGGGGAACTCCCTAAGACATCACATTGAGACTAGGGTTCACTGTCACCCTTAACTGCCTAGCTCCTGTCTGACACTCACAAGGCACTCAATAGCTACTGCTGTTCTGCCATGGCACATCCTTCCAGGCTAGCTCCAGGTGTGTCTACCTATCTCGTTGGGCTGGCAGTGGGTAGATGGGCTCACGATCAGGTCATAATTTGAATTATCTAATGTCTGGCACAGCTCTTGGTACTATGTTATAAATAGAGGGGAAAAATGAATGAATGCGTACATGAATAAACCTTCAGTTTTCCTCCACATTCGTGAAGGCGTTTCCCAATTCTAAAATAATTCTGGTTTTAATTCTTATTTCTGCTCTGCGTGTGCACACAGACAATAAGAACTAGTTCATTTGGCTAGGGGAATATAGCATTCCTGTAGAACAGATGGGAAGCGCTTTAAAAGACAAAAGATTTCACCTGGGCCTGAAGCATGGCCATGCATTAGTCAGGGTTTCTATCACTGTGATAAAACACACTGACTAAATTCAACTTGGGGAATAACGGGTGTGTTTCATCTTACAGATTGCTGTTCATCATCCAAGAAAGTTACTGCAGGAACTCAGGGCAGGCACCTGGACGCAGGATCTGATGCAGAAGACATGGAAGAGTGCTGCTCATTGGCTTGCTCCCTATGGCTTACTTGACCTGTTTTCTTATGGCACTCAGAACCCCCAATTCAGGGGCAGCTCTGCCCACAGTGTTCTGGCCATTCCACAACAATCATCAATCAAGAAAATGCACCAGAGACTTGCCCATAGAGCAATCTGACAAAACCATTCTCTCAACTGAAGTTCCCCCTTCTGCAATATCTCTGGTTCATGTCAAGCGGACATAAAACTAGTCAGAAAGCTATAATTCCAGTAGAAAGAGAAGAACACCCTCAAAGGAAGGAACAGTGGCAGGAAAAGGTGGCCACTCTGCCCTTGGAACTTGTTTCATGGGTCTGATCTATGTAGAAGGTAGACAAATGGGAATGACTCTTTCATCCTGCTCTTTTCTCTGCATCTGCTTCTAATTTTCAGAGCAAGCCTTTCACCTGACTTGTTCCTCATTCGGAATACCTCAGAGCTGAACATGCTGAGATAGAAGTCAGCAGATCAATGTGTGGATAAATGTTTGCCCAGGACTAAGTGTTTTCTAGGACTCAAGACTTTCAAGGCAAAAATCAGGAGAGTGTCAGATAAACAAAGATGGGATGGTCACTTTAATCTTATGAAAAGAGAATAAAGGTAACTTACAGTGACTTTCAGAAAACTCACCCTCCTCACATTCCCTATTGTGAGCTCCAGTTCCTGATTTCTTTACAAACTGGAAACAAAATAAAACAATTTTATAACTGAAAAACAAAAGTTTCTCCCACCAAGGAGTTTCTATCTATGACTCTCCTCCTGGTTGGGGTTATGTGTGCCAGACCTTGGGGGTGCAATAGGACAGTCGCCAGGGCAGATTCACAAACTCTTGCATAACCACCTTCAACAGTCAGAGCTTCCCAAGTATACAGTATCAGTCTTCACTGGAATGGGAGCAAACATCTGGAACATATGTGATGGCTATCCTTGATTATCAGGTTGACACAGAAAAGAAACCTCAACTGAGAGATTGCCTCTGTTATATTACCCTATGGATGTATCTGTGGGGCATCTCTTGACTGCTAGTTGATGTGGGAGAGCCTAATCCACTGTGGGTGGTGCCACAGGCAGGTAGTTCTGGGCTATATAATAAAGATACTGAGCAGAAGCAGGCCAGTAAATAGAATTCGTCCACCCTCTCTGGTTCAGTTCCTACCTCCATGTTTCTGCCTCATACTGTAGCCTGTAGGTTAATAAACTGTTTCCTCCTTGAGTTGTTCTGATACTTTTTTTCACAACAAAAGAAAAGTATATTTGTTACATGGGTGGGTCACTGGCTTTTGAAACAGTAGTGGATTATTCTTTTCCTATTCCATAGTCATGATGGAATAGTCAGAAGTGGCCAGTGTAAATGTACCTCTTGAAAATATCCAATTCTCTGCACTAGGTTCTCAACATTAGTGGTTTTTTTAGAGGATTCCTGAGTATTCAAATGAGCAGATCTCTGATTTTTGTACCTTTTTGTGGGCTCTGTCCCTCTGACAAGTTGTCTTGTCCAACTTCAATGTGACTGTTTGAATTTCATCTTATTATATCATTATATTTAATAGGTGGACAGAAGGATGGATGGATGGAAACTCAGCCACGAGAGTAAAGATTGACAACTAAACTGTTACTTATACCTGCTGGGAGAGGGGAAATCATTTTTCTCCAATGGAGTAACACTGCGTATATTAACCACTCTAAGGCAGGCCTCACATTCAAGAGTAGCTGACCAATGTATAATGAACTCTGCAGGTGAGTAAGTGAGTGAGTGTGTGTGTGTGTGTGTGTGTGTGTGTGAGTGTGTGTGTGTGTGTGTGTTTGGCTACAGCGTAGTATTTTATCTTTACTGGAGGGTAATTTATTTTGTTTTCTTCATTTTAGGGGCTCTGTTGTATTGGTTTTCTGTTTGTTTTTTGAAAGAGAACTTGAAATTAGTGAGTAGGAATGTAGAAGTTATCTGGAAGGGCTGGGGGAGGAATATTATCAAAATGCATTTAAATTTAAAAACTTTTAATAATAAAAAAAGAAAAAGTAAGTAATAAAGCGGCTTCCTGCTTGTAAACAAAATAATAACCAACTCTAATTTCAGCACTGTTTTAATGGTGTCTGGGGCTGTTCTGGCTGTTGAACCCACCCTGTTACATTACCTTTAGATGCAAGTGTTCACTCTGTAAGCACACAAACACAGCAGCCTGAGCATGGATGCACTCAGACACACTCTTAGATTCAGTGATAAACAGGCTCCACTCGAACCCCTACTGATTTAGCAGTATATTCCAAAGGTGACATGGTGTGGCAAGCCCTCTGTGCTGATCTTGTAGGCCCTGGTACCATTAGGCCATAAGACTTCAAGTCTGCTCGGCTGGGATATAAAAGGAGGGATTTCAACCTGGATTTAGGATAAAGAAATAATTTGTAAATGAGCTGATTTCGAATTCTTTTTTTTTAAATATTTTTATTAGGTATTTTCCTCATTTATATTTCCAATGCTATCCCAAAAGTCCCCCATACCCTCCTCCCAACTCCCTTACCCACCCACTCCCACTTTTTGGCCCTGGCATTCCCCTGTACTGGGGCATATAAAGTTTGCAAGTCCAATGGGCCTCTCTTTCCAGTGATGGCCGACTAGGCCATCTTTTCATACATATGCTGCTAGAGTCAAGAGCCCAGGGGAACTGGTTAGTTCATAATGTTGTTTCACCTATAGGGTTGCAGATCCCTTTAGCTCCTTGGGTACTTTCTCTAGCTCCTCCATTGGGGGCGCTGTGATCCATCCAATAGCTGACTGTGAGTATCCACTTCTGTGTTTGCTAGGCCTCTGCATAGACTCACAAGAGAGAGCTCTATCTGGGTCCTTTCAGCAAAATCTTGCTAGTGTGTGCAATGGTGTCATCGTTTGGAAGCTAATTATGGGATGGATCCCCGGATATGGCAGTCTCTAGATGGTCCATCCTTTTGTCACAGCTCCAAACTTTGTAACTCCTTCCATGGGTGTTTTGTTCCCAATTCTAAGAAGGGGCAAAGTGTCCACACTTTGGTCTTCATTCTTCTTGAGTTTCATGCTTTTAGCAAATTGTATCTTATATCTTGGGTATCCTAAGTTTCTGGGCTAATATCCACTTATCAGTGAGTACATATTGTGTGAGTTCCTTTGTCATTGGGTTACCTCACTCAGGATGATACCCTCCAGGTCCATCCATTTGCCTAGGAATTTCATAAATTCATTCTTTTTAATAGCTGAGTAGTACTCCATTGTGTAAATGTACCACATTTTCTATATCCATTCCTCTGTTGAGGGGCATCTGGGTTCTTTCCAGCTTCTGGCTATTATAAATAAGGCTGCTATGAACATAGTGGAGCATGTGTCCTTCTTACCGGTTGGGACATCTTCTGGATATATGCCCAGGAGAGGTATTGCAGAATACTCCGGTAGTACTATGTCCAATTTGCTGAGGAACCGCCAGACTGATTTCCAGAGTGGTTGTACAAGCTTGCAATCCCACCAACAATGGAGGAGTGTTCCTCTTTCTCCACATCCTCCACAGCATCTACTGTCACCTGAATTTTTGATCTTAGCCATTCTGACTGGTATGAGGTGAAATCTCAGGGTTGTTTTGATTTGCATTTCCCTGATGATTAAGGATGTTGAAGATTTTTTAGGTGCTTCTCTGCCATTCGGTATTCCTCAGGTGAGAATTCTTTGTTCAGCTCTGAGCCCCATTTTTAATGGGGTTATTCAATTTTCTGGAGCCTACCTTCTTGAGTTCTTTATATATATTGGATATTAGTCTCCTATCCGATTTGGGATAGGTAAAGATCCTTTCCCAATCTGTTGGTGGCCTTTTTGTCTTATTGATGGTGTCTTTTGCTTTGCAGAAGCTTTGCAATTTTATGAGGTCCCATTTATCAATTCTTGATCTTACAGCACAAGCCATTGCTGTTCTATTCAGGAATTTTTCCCCTGTACCCATATCTTCGAGGCTTTTCCCTACTTTCTCCTCTATAAGTTTCAGTGTCTCTGGTTTTATGTGGAGTTCCTTAATCCACTTAGATTTGACCTTAGTACAAGGAGATAGGAATGGATCAATTCTCATTCTTCTACATGATAACAGCCAGTTGTGCCAGTACCACTTGTTGAAAATGCTGTCTTTTTTCCACTGGATGGTTTTAGCTCCCTTGTCAAAGATCAAGTGACCATAGGTGTGTGGGTTCATCTCTGGGTCTTCAATTCTGTTCCATTGGTCTACTTGTCTGTCGCTATACCAGTACCATGTAGTTTTTATTACAATTGCTCTGTAGTACAGCTTTAGGTCAGGCATGATGGTTCCACCAGAGGTTCTTTTATCCTTAAGAAGAGTTTTTGCTATCCTAGGTTTTTAGTTATTCCAGATGAATTTGCAGATTGCTCTTTCTAATTCGTTGAAGAATTGAGTTGGAATTTTGATGGGGATTGCATTGAATCTGTAGATTGCTTTTGGCAAGATAGCCATTTTTACAATGTTGATCCTGCCAATCCATGAGCATGGGAGATCTTTCCATCTTCTGAGATCTTCTTTAATTTCTTTCTTCAGAGACTTGAAGTTCTTATCATACAGATTTTTCACTTCCTTAGTTAGAGTCACGCCAAGGTATTTTATATTATTTGTGACTATTGAGAAGGGTGTTGTTTCCCTAATTTCTTTCTCAGCCTGTTTATCCTTTGTATAGAGAAAGGCCATTGACTTGTTTGAGTTTACTTTATATCCAGCTACTTCATTGAAACTGGTTATCAGGCTTAGGAGTTCTCTGGTGGAATTTTTAGGGTCACTTATATATACTATCATATCATCTGCAAAAAGTGATATTTTCACTACTTCTTTTCCAGTTTGTATCCCCTTGATCTCCTTTTGTTGTCGAATTGCTCTGGCTAGGACTTCAAGTACTATGTTGAATAGGTAGGGCGAGAGTGGACAGCCTTGTCTAGTCCCTGATTTTAGTGGGATTGCTTCCAGCTTCTCACCATTTACTTTGATGTTGGCTACTGGTTTGGTGTAGATTGCTTTTATCATGTTTAGGTATGGGCTTTGAAATCCTGATCTTTCCAAGACTTTTATCATGAATGGGTGTTAGATTTTGTCAAATTCTTTCTCCACATCTAAGGAGAAGATCATGTGGTTTTTGTCTTTGAGTTTGTTTATATACTGGATTATGTTGATGGATTTCCATATATTGAACCATCCCTGCATCCTGGGATGAAACCTACTTGGTCAGGATGGATAATTGTTTTGATGTTTTCTTTGATTCGGTTAGCAAGAACTTTATTGAGGATTTTTGCATCGATATTCATAAGGGAAATTGGTCTGAAGTTCTCTAACTTTGTTGGGTCTTTTTGTGGTTTAGGTATCAGAGTAATTGTAGCTTCATAGAATTAGTTGGGTAGAGTACCTTAGGTTTCTATTTTGTGGAATAGTTTGTGAAGAACTGGGATTAGATCTTCTTTGAAGGTCTGATAGAACTCTGCGCTAAACCCATCTAGTCCTGGGCTTTTTTTAGTTGGGAGACTATTAATGACTGCTTCTATTTCTTTAGGGGATATAGGACTGTTTAGATCATTAGCCTGATCTTGATTTAACTTTGGTACCTGGTATCTGTCTAGAAACTTCTCCATTTTATCCAGGTTCTCCAGTTTTGTTGAGTATAGCCTTTTGTAGAAGGATCTGATGGTGTTTTGGATTTCTTCAGGATCTGTTGTTATATCTCCCTTTTCATTTCTGATTTCGTTAATTAGAATGCTTTCCCTGTGCCCTTTAGTGAGTCTGGCTAAGGGTTTATCTATCTTGTTGATTTTCTCAAAGAACCAGCTCCTCGTTTGGTTGATTCTTTGAATACGTTTTCTTGTTTCCACTTGGTTGATTTCGCCCCTGAGTTTGATTATTTCCTGCCATCTACTCCTCTTGGGTGAATTTGCTTCCTTTTGTTCTAGAGCTTTTAGGTGTGTTGCCAAGCTGCTCTTGTTTCCTCTCTCTAGTTTCTTTTTGTAGGCACTCAGAGCTATGAGTTTTCCTCTTAGAAATGCTTTCATTGTGTCCCATAAGTTTGGGTATGTTGTGGCTTCATTTTCATTAAACTCCAAAAAGTCCTTAATTTCTTTCTTTATTCCTTCCTTGACCAAGGTATCATTGAGAAGAGTGTTGTTCAGTTTCCATGTGAATGTTGGCTTTATATTATTTATTTTGTTATTGAAGATCAGCCTTCATCCATGGTGATCTGATAGGATGAATGGGACAATTTCAATATTTTTGTATATGTTGAGGCTTGTTTTGTGACCAATTATGTGGTCAATTTTGGAGAAGGTACCATGAGGTGCTGAGAAGAAGGTATATCCTTTTGTTTTAGGATAAAATATTCTGTAGATATCTGTCAGATCCATTTGTTTCATAACTTCTGTTAGTTTCACTGTGTCCCTGTTTAGTTTCTGTTTCCATGATCTGTCCATTGGTGAAAGTGGTGTGTTGAAGTCTCCCACTATTATTGTGTGAGGTGCAATGTGTGTTTTGAGCTTTACTAAAGTTTCTTTAATGAATGTGGATGCCCTTGTATTTCGAGCAAGATATTCAGAATTGATAGTTCATCTTGGAGTATTTTACCTTTGATGAGTATGAAGGGCCCCTCCTTGTCTTTTTTGATGACTTTGGGTTGGAAGTCGATTTTATTAGATATTAGAATGGCTACTCCAGCTTGTTTCTTCATACCATTTGCTTGGAAAATTGTTTTCCAGCCTTTCATTCTGAGGTAGTGTCTATCTTTTTCTCTGAGCTGAGTTTCCTGTAAGCAGCAAAATGTTGGATCCTGTTTGTGTAGCCAGTCTGTTAGTCTATATCTTTTTATTGGGGAGTTGAGACCATTGATATTAAGAGATATTAAGGAAAGGTAATTGTTGCTTCCTGTTATTTTTGTTGTTAAAGTTGGCGTTTTGTTCTTGTAGCTGTCTTCTTTTAGGTTTGCTGAGGGATTACCTTCTTGCTTTTTCTAGGATGTTGTTTCCATCCTTGTATTGTTTTTTTTTCCTGTTATTATCCTTTGAAGGGCTGGATTCGTGGAAAGATAATGTGTGAATTTGCTTTTGTTGTGGAATACTTTGGTTTCTCCATCTATGGTAATTGAGAGTTTGGCTGGGTATAGTAGCCTGGGCTGGCATTTGTGTTCTCTTAGTGTCTGTATAACATCTGTCCAGGCTCTTCTGGCTTTCATAGTCTCTGGTGAAAAATCTGGTGTCATTCTGATAGGCTTGCCTTTATATGTTACTTGACCTTTTTCCCTTACTGCTTTTAGTATTCTATCTTTATTTAGTGCATTTGTTGTTCTGATTATTATGTATTGGGAGGAATTTCTTTTCTCGTCCAGTATATTTGGAGTTCTGTAGGCTTCTTGAATGTTCATGGGCATCTCTTTCTTTAGGTTTGGGAAGTTTTCGTCTATAATTTTGTTGAAGATGTTTGCCGGTCCTTTGAGTTGAAAAATCTTCATTCTCATCTACTCCTATTATCTGTAGGTTTCGTCTTCTCATTGTGTCCTGGATTTCCTGGATGTTTTGAGTTAGGATCTTTTTGCATTTTCCATTTTCTTTGATTGTTGTGCCGATGTTCTCTATGGAATCTTCTGCACCTGAGATTCTCTCTTCCATCTCTTGTATTTTGTTGCTGATGCTCACATCTATGGTTCCAAATTTCTTTCCTAGGGTTTCTATCTCCAGCATTGCCTCACTTTGGGTTTTCTTTATTGTGTCTACTTCCCTTTTTAAGTCTTGGATGGTTTTATTCAATTCCATCACCTGTTTGGTTGTGTTTTCCTGCAATTCTTTAAGGTATTTTTGTGCTTCCTCTTTAATATCTTCTACCTATTTAGCAGTGTTCTCCTGTATTTCTTTAAGTGAGTTATTAAAGTTCTTCTTGATGTCCTCTACCATCATCATGAGATATGCTTTTAAATCCGGGTCTAGCTTTTCGGGTGTGTTGGGGTGGCCTGGACTGGGCGAAGTGGGAGTGCTGGGTTCTGATGATGGTGAGTGGTCTTGGTTTCTGTTAGTAAGATTCTTACGTTTACCTTTCACCATCTGGTAATCTCTGGAGTTAGTTGTTATAGTTGTCTCTGTTTAGAGATTGTTCCTCTGGCGATTCTGTTACCCTCTATCAGCAGACCTGGGAAACTAGCTCTCTCCTCTGAGTTTCAGTGGCCAGAGCACTCTCTGCAGGCAAGCTCTCCTCTTACAGGGAAGGTGCACAGATATCTGGCGTTCGTACCTCCCTTCTGGCAGAAGATGAAGGCCCAAAACAGGACCTTTTCCAGAAGCTGTGTTGCTTTGGCCTGTTACAGAAGCTGTTAGCTTCTGTGTGCATACTCTAACCTGTGCAGACTACTTTTCAGTGGAGTCCCGGAACCAAGATGGCTCTTGCCGTTCCTGAGGTAAAAGCCTCCCAGGCCGGGTGGACACCTGTCCTCTGGCCGGGAAGGTGGTCCGGTGTCTGGAGCCCGAAAAGGGCGCTGCCTCAGAAGCTCTGTCGCTCCTGCCTGTCCCAGAAGCTGTTAGCTTCTGTGTGCACACTCTCACCTGTGCAGACTACTTTTCGGCGGAGTCCTGATTTCGAATTCTTATGTTTTTCCCAAGTTCTTACTTTCTACAAAAGTCAAACCCATAAAAAGCAAAAAATACAATGGAGTGTAAACTCTCACGCCTTTCTCTCATCCTGACTGCTAAAGCGCTGCCCTATGTGTATGAGCTTCCCCCTCCACCAAACCACTTAAGAATGCACGGTGGATATCGCGACACTTCACCCCTGAAATATTGAGGATGTTTTTTTCTAAGGAGATCATTATCCCACATAAGCACAGTGATTTTTGTATTCTCAAGCTTCTTAGCTCGCACTATATTAACACAATAATATTATCTAATGTATTGTTCATATGCAAATTTCCCCAAGTGCATTAATAATGTTCTTTGTAGCATTGTTTGATCCAGAGTCCAATAAAAAAAAAAATCATCCAAATCACGCCACTGTCATTCTCATTAGTCTCTTTAATCTAAAACAGGCTCTCAACTAGGTTTTTTTTTTTTTTTTAGTTTTTCCTTTGCTTGAATTCTATTTTTTTTTTATTTTTAAGAGATTCATTTTTATTATTTTTAATTATGTGTTTCTCTGCACATGGGTATGTCCATATACAAATATGTGCCCTGGAGGCCAAATGTATAAGGAACTCCCTAGAGCTTGAGCTGGAAGCAGGTATGGGAGACCCTCTGTGGGCACTGGGAACTGAACTTGGGTCCTCTGGAAGGGCAATATGTGCTCTTAATGGCTGAGTCATCTCTCCAACTCCTTGTTTTCCTTCTTTATTATACAGAGCACTGGATTGCATAGAGTACTTTCATATAAGCAAATAATACATTAATTTAGTTTCTTTTTCATCTTTCTTGGAGTTGATAATTCTAAATTTGGGGCAAGGTTTACTAAAGAATGTCCAGTAAACTAAACTTACAAATCTATTTCTTTGTTAATTGACTTCAACTACATGTTTCTTGCGTAAGCACTGCCACAGTGGCCTCCTCCATACCAGTATATCACAAAGTTCCAAGTATCTTTTTGTTTCCATATCGGTGTGTCACTTTATTAATCTACAGAGAGAGACAGTGAGAATACCCCTCCCCTAAGTGCTTTCTCCAGGTGGTGCTAGTATCTGGTAATGATATTTACCACAATCAGTGATTGCAAATAATGATTTTTCTAATGATATTATAGTTTTCTATATGTAGAAGATGGCATTCTATAAAGAATACTATCTTCTCACAAACACACACACACACACACACACACACTGTTTTGTTAACATTCTTTCATCTTGAGATAATGACAGATCCACCAAACATTGCAGAACTAACAGAGGAAAGCGTTCCCAGAACCTGTTTTTTTACAGAGAACAGTATGAAGCCAGGAAACTGACACAAGCGTAATAGGATTAACAGGACTATAGACCTGACTTGAATTACACTTTTACATTTCTAGTATCTCCTTAGCTCTCTCCCTTTGTGGTGTATTATAATCTATTGCCATCACATTATTTCAAATTTAGCCAGGGGGAACCCCCTCAAGCCAGCTCCTAACTTCTTTTAATAAGCTGTTCAGGATGCCTTTACAGGCACTTCTCCTTACACCATGACTCACTGAGGATGCACAGTCAGATTACTGCATTCGAAAGATTTTGAAATTCTTTATTTTCCATAGCGTCGTGCTGTAAAGTTAATACATGGTTGCCTTCTTTGGTTTCATCTTGTGTGCAGCTTTAAGATCTGTTTTGCATTCATCGCCTTGATTTGATTTAATTTTACTTTAGCATGCATAAAACAGTCATATGATTTATAAGTCAAAATTAGATTAAAAGGTCTACTCAGAGAAGTCTCGCTGCCATCCGTATCCCTGGTATCCTACTCCTCCACACCCCCAGTAGGAAGCATTCCAAATAGCTTCTGAGTCATGCTTTCCACCTTGGTGTCTGTGTGTATAAAAATAAGCAAATAAGTACGTGTCAGGAGGTATGTTTCTTTATTTCTTCCACAAAAAAAATGTAACACACTACCTGTATTCTTTCACACCTTACTGTTTGCCCTTAATAACACTTGCTAGAAATCATTGCAGATCAATTCACAGAGAGCTTCCTCATTCATTTTTACATTGTGTGTTTGCTGTTGGGAGAATGTACCAAAACTTATTCAGCAGATCTATTATAGAGGGAATTTAAGTTGATGCCAATGCTTTGTTGCAGCAAATAATGTCTCGATATTTTTTTAAAAAAAATAAATCATAAGTAGTTCACATCTCAGGGTAAATCTCATCAAGGACAATTGCAAGATTCCCAGGAGAAATGCATAATTTTGCTAGATATTTTTCTCCATGGAGACTGGCCATTCTATTTACCACTGATTTATAGAGGTGCCTATTTCTCTGCAACCCCATGAAAGACGAATTTTGCCAACCCAACAGGTGAAATGGGGTGTCTGAAGTGCAGTTTTAGTTTGGTTTGATCAATAACCTCTGTGTTGTTTAGTGCTTATTTGCATGTATTTTTCTTTGAAAGGCCTATTTGCTTCTTTGGTGCATGTTTCTTTCCAGTTTGGATGCTTTACTGTAGTAATTCTTTAACGACTGCATGTATTAAGAAGTTAGCATCGATATTCATAAGGGAAATTGGTCATCATATGAACTCACTGATAAGTGGATATTAGCCCAGAAGCTTAGAATACCCAAGATACAATTCACAAACCACATGAAACTCAAAAAGGAAAAGCAAAGTGTAGATACTTCAATCCTTCTTAGAAGGGGGAAAAAAACCCATGGAAGGAGGTACCAAGACAAAGTGTGGAGTAGAGACTGAAGAAATGGCCAACCACACACTGTCCCACCTGGGGATCCATCCCATATACAATCACCAAACCCAGACACTACTGTGAATGCCAACAAGTGCTTTCTGACAGAAGCCTGATATAGCTGTCTCCTGAGAGGCTCTCCCAGTGCCTGACAAATACAGAAGTGGATGCTCATAGCCATCTATTGGATTGAGCATTGGTTTGCAGCCCCACAGGAGGAACAACAATATGAACTAACCAGAACTCCCAGGGACTAAACCACCAACCAAAGAGTAGACATGGTGGGACTCATGACTCCAGCTGCATATGTAGCAGAGAATGGCCTAGTGGGACATCAATGGGAGGAGAGGCTCTTGGTCCTGTGAAGGCTCGATGCCCCAGTGTAGGAGAATGCCAGAGCCAGGAAGAGGGAGTAGGTGAATTGGTGAGCAGGGAGAGGGGGAAGGATATAGGGGGTTTTCAGAGGGGAAACCAGGAAAGGGGATAACATTTGAAATGTAAATAAAGAGAATATGCAACAGCCTTTGTAGGTATCCTACATGCTTCAAGTTTGTCACTTGTGTTTTGAGTTTGTGGATCTTCTCACCATGTTTTCAAAAGAGCTGGGTTTTGATTAGTTTAGAAGAATTGGAGAGTGAGGGGAGTTGGGGAGGGAAATGAGGGTGCAGATATGATTAGGATATATCATATACAAGTATGAAATTCTCAGAAAATAATTTAGAAAGTAAAAAAACAACAAAGCAAAAAAAAATCATGCTCTAGCTTCTCTCCTATTGAATCTGGATCTTGTTTTCTTCTACTACTTGTATGTGGATTTTTTTGTTATTGTTTATTTTATTTATATGCATGTTTATATTTTTATTTAAATCTCTGATCCATTTAGCATTATTTCAAAACTAGAGTATAACATATTTTTAGCCTTTTTCAAATGTCTGTCCGGGTATCTCTGTCCTAGACCTTCTTAAATTGGGAAGCACTGGAGCATTCTGCACCTAATGAGCTATATGGTCAATACTGGGCATGTCAAAACAGAACCCAACACTCACAGAATTTTCTTTCTCTACATGTTGAATGTGAACTGGCAAATTGTGAGAAAAACACTGCAGGGGAAGGGGACCAGAAATCAGAAATTCAGAATTTCTAAGCTTGTATTTTCTGCTTAATTTTGGTTTTAT
The DNA here is from genome assembly GCF_000001635.26 of Mus musculus. Lineage (NCBI taxonomy): Eukaryota > Metazoa > Chordata > Mammalia > Rodentia > Muridae > Mus > Mus musculus. Next base: position 34,443,015 of record NC_000075.6, read on the forward strand.
TTTGCTTCAAGCCAGTGTCTTATGGTCCAAGCTAGCCTTGGATCCATTTTGCAACTGAGGCTAGCAATGATCCTCCTGTTTCTACCTCTGAATTCCTGACATTACAGTCATGTGCCACCAAACACAGCATTTTTTGCTTAGTATTTTTAAACAATACATGCTAATAGCAGGGACCTCAAAAGAAAAAAAAATTATACAAAAAAAAGTAAATCCATTGTCTATATCAGAATACAGCCTCTCTGGAAGCAACCATGCTCCATCCGGAAGGCTCAACACGCACAGGTGTTTGCCACCTAGCTAGGTGATCTGAGTTTGATTCCTGAAACCCACATGGTTGAAAGAGAGGACCAACAATTTCAAGTTGTTCTGTAACCTCCACACAGGCACTGTGTCATACCCATGCCTTCCTACAAACAACAAAACAAATTAATGAAAAATAAAAGCAATTGCTGTGTCAGTTAATAGATAGCTATTCATAGGTAATAGTATGATCCGATGCAGATGGGAGTGTAGGACAGAAAGACAAAGAGGTAGGAGCTAAAAACAAAAAAGAAGAAATATTAAATGTTAATTCATCTCCATAGAGAGACTGACAGTGCACACGTACCCATTTTCACAATTTTTCATCCCATGGTCATCCAGGTTTTCTACGTTCATCATATTGTGTAGATGAGAAGCTGATGCTCAGAGCAGGCAAAGAAACTTTTTGGAAGATGTCAGCCAGAATGTAGGTCTGAGTCTGCTCTCCCCTCTGCACTGCAAGGTGGACATTCAGAAAGCAGATGCCCATCTTGTACAGATGGACATTTGGAACATAAGAAGCACATTCAGAGGAGAAGCCATCTCCCAAAAATCACTTGGCAGCAGAAACAAAGGGGTGTGTGAGCCCTGAATAAGGAATTAACATATCCTGTGGTGTTCACATGCTTCTCTGACAGGATGCCATGATGGTGAAGGTGGTTCTAACATCAGGGTGAACTCACCCATCCCCAAACTCTCGACAGTGGTTTCCCTAAGCAGTACTAGTAGACGAAAAAAAAAAATCAAAAGAGCCAGATTGTGTCAATAAATGTTAACAACTATGACTCAAAGACACATGGGGGGTAGATCTGGTGACTCAGAAAGGTCCATTCCTTAGTCACTTAGCAGTTTCTACTGCACTTTAGTCTTAGAAAAAGAAGGATTTGCAAAGCGGGGAGGTAAAAATAAAGGACAGCAACAGAAGGGTTTTGCTTCGCAACAGCAGCTCTCCTGGCAGCATGCAAGGAAAATATAGAGGGGAAGGCATTGTTATGCTATTCCAGAGAGAGGGCTTTTGAATAGGGAAGTAGATGGGTGTCAATTTCTGTGTATTAAAACATTCAAAACGCAGCTCCCTTCTAACAGAAGTTCCCTCGATTGTAGTGGAAATGTGTTTTCCCCCTCCTGTCTTCACACATCACAGGTTGTGGAGGTGCACATGTTAAACGTAGGAGAGTGCAGCTCCCCTGGAAATGTCACATGCTCTTTTACAGGGGGTCGGGATGCTGCTTTCAGACTGATGATGTCCTTGAATGACTCCATTCTCTTGAAACCCTGCAGTGTGTGATTGGGATAGGGCATTTTGCTGTGTGCTTTATTAAGAAACAGTGTAAATCCAGTTGCTGAGCAATCCATTGATTCCCACCTCACCCCCTTTTCACTATTAACCAGTTTCCATACCTCAAAGGAATTTGGAGGTTCCGGGATTTGAGATTTCCCGTTTGAGCTTGACTTGAGTGTGTTCTTTCTACTCTGTCCACCAACTGTATGTGCATGTCTCTAACTTTGCTAGTATTCTATCCTTATCCAGATTCCTATGCATACAAAGATGCGCATCTTTAGCCAGGTAATCACATGTGCATGGATGCCTATCTTTGCATCAGTGTTGGTCCTAGTACAGATTCTCATCCTGGCATTAATGCTCATCTTTTGCAGGCATGGCAATTCTTTCAAGAATTTCCACCTTTGCACGGATATCTGCCCTTGTGTGGATGTTCATCTTTGTATGAATGCATGTCCCTGCATAGCTACCTAAATTTACATGGACATCCATCTTTAAATATATGGCTAGTCTTGCATGAATGTCCATCTTTATGTGGATCTCAGTGTGAATATATAGTTTCACAGGTGCCTATCTTCACATGAATGCACAACTTTGCCTGGATACCATCTTTGCATGGATGGCCAGCCTGCCATAAATGCCCATCCTTATGTGAATTCAATCTTTACATGGATATTTTTGTGTTGACAACATTTTTGTATGAATGCCCATTTTGCATATATGCCCATTTTTTCATGGATGCCTAACTTTCCATGAATATCCATGTTTACAAGGATGCCCAGTCTTGCACAGATGTCCATCTTATGGTTTCCCTTTTTTATTACATGTCTAGTCTTGCATAAATGCACATCTTTGTGTGCATAGCACCTTAACAAAAAAGTCCATTTTTACAGATGCCCATCTTGTGGACATCCATTTTGCAAGCATGCCCAACTTTTCATGTATCTCTCTATCCTTGCACAATGAATACCTTTACATAAACACCAACCTGGTATGCATGATCATCTTTGTGTGGGTCCCACCATTGTATACATCCCTCTTTGCATGGACATGATGAGGCCATCAGATAGTTCCTGAAAAAAATCTTTACCCCATTATCTAACTTCTGATTTCTAAGCTCCTTCCATTAATCACTTTTCTCCACCTTTTACACTATTTGCTTTAACTGTGACTTGAAGAGTCTAACCAAGGACATAAACCATCCTTCCTCAGACTATCCCTATGCTTTTTTCTCCTCTCTTATTTAAAAACCCAACTAAAAGTCCATGATTCAATTGTTTACATTTATTATTTGTTTGTATGTGTGTGTGTGTTTGTGTCTGTGTACTTCTGTATACTAATGTATGAGTCTAAGAGGCAGAGACAGAGACAAAAATAGAGAATAGGTCAGAGGGCAATTTGTGGGAATCTATTCTTTCTTGTCCCACCATGTACATTCCAGTCATCCAAGTCAAGTCACAAGATTTGGTGTCAAGTGCCTTTACTTAGTGAGCCATCTCGCAGGCTCCATAAGTGTCCGTGATTTATAGTAACTATCCCTTGAATTTTCCAAATGTTGAAACGGCTGCATTTTCATTCCATAGCATCTGTCTACAAATCCATCAACCAGCCGATTTAGGAAATACCTTGCTATGTGCTAGACACAGCTAATAGCAGAATAAGTGGAATTTGCACAATATATCCCAATCATGAAGGCATTTCTCCATGATGGTTTTTTTAAAAGCAGAAAGGAATGAAATGCTTACTAGCCCAACTGCAGGTTGAAAAACAGGCTCAGAAAGTCCAACGTCTGCTAAGAAGAGGCAAGGCAACAAATTCGAATAGCATTTACTTAAAAGTTTAAGTGCTATGTAGTTACCACAGAGCTCTATGCATGTTCACACATGCATCCTCTCCCCCACTCCCCTCCCCTCCCCCAGCTATAATTATAATTATGTGTAAGCATGTTTTTCTCTGTTGTTTTTTTTTTTTTTTCTGAAGTGTTTGTTCTATCTTCCCTTTAATCAATAAGGTCCCTGCGGACCGAAACCCAGAGTGGCTACGCGGGCTTGAGCGAAGAGGATGAGGAAAGTTAAGTGCAGCACAGGCTATGCAGGCAGAGATGGAGCAGGGCTTCAACATGCACAGGCTCCACTTTGTCCGAGACAAGAGCAGGAGGTGGTGGGGGCTGAGGCAAGTCCACTCGGTGGTTCTTTTTCTAAGTACTAGCAGGTTTGGAGTTTCCATCCAGTCAACACAGCACTGATTGAATCAGCTCCAACTCTGTGCTCTCCTATCCAGGCACACTCCCTCCCCGACACAAAAGCCTGGTGCCTATGAAAAGCCCCCATAGTGGGTTTATAATTATCATCAAACTGCAAACCCATTTCTCAAGGATCCTTCCCCATTGCTAGAGAGCTGGATTAATCAGCACAGCTCACAGTGGTTTTGCATCTCTTAATTTACTACCAAACACTCCTTCTCTCCTGAGAGGAGATGTTTTGTTACGTGTAATTAGACCATGTACGCAATCCTATGTGGGCCTTGTTATTTTTGCACAGGAGGATTACGGAGCTGTCTCCAGGTGGGGAACAGTGACATGCTGAAGGAACAAAGGTATGCTGTGTGTTCATTTGCAAATCTCCACCACCCTGGCGCAAGCTCAGTTGGAGGAGATATTAGGGCTGGAGGCACACACGTGGGCTCAGCTCCTGCGCCTAATTGTCTGGGGCCTGGAGGTTCAGAAGATAATGGCTGAAACATATGCTCTCTACGGCTTCTAAGGTTTTGCGTCTCCCGAGAGCAAGGCCGGCAGCAGCTACCGCAGAGTGGAATGGCTTGACAGTAACTTCACTGCCTATCCTTCCTAGAACACAGTCTCTATGTGGTACTGGCTCTCAATTCAAAGAAGCCTGGGGTGGGTGGATTTTGGAAAATGAACATCCTGGAGGGCCTTGAGCCCTAGTCCTGGGGTTTTCCTTGTGAGTGTCTGAACCCTATCGTCACAGCCAGCATCATCAGAGATGAAGCTCTTGAAATGCTTGACTGCACCAGAAGTAAAAGGAAAATATAGTCCTCAAGCGCCTTCTCTCCTGTTTCAAATGCTCTTCACCAGCAGCCTCAGAATGTCTCTCACAACTCAGGCTCCTCTAGAAAAAAAACTGTTTAACCTTAGAATCGGTTGATGAAATGGGCACAACTCTTACATTTTTTCTCCTACTCTGCCTTGACATTCCCAAAGAATGTATCTCTGAGAACTCCCAGAGTAGCATTGGTTTCATGGAGGCCCAAAGCAGGCTGATTAGTCAGGAGGAGAGAGAGACTTGACACCAACCACCAGGCCACAGTGAGGAGGGACTAGGAGTAGACTGTGTTCTGAGTCAGAGATTCCAGGCTTCTGCTTATCACCTCCTGTTGTGTGACCTTGGGCAAGTCGCCCACCTCTTTGAGCATCTATACTCTCATCCATCCAAGGATGATAATAGTGATCCTGTATCTGACCTCCCCTCCTGGGGACTTGGTGAGGAGCAAATGGAAAAATGGAAGTGAAAGGGCTGTTGTAAACTGTATTCCAATGTACAAAGGACAGTCCTTGTGATTAATAGTAATGGCTCTTCCTACTGATAATAGCTTCAACCTGGGAGCTGGGTGGGGTTGCTTTTCTCTGATGCCACAACCCTTTGTGAAGAAACAGTGCTGAGAAGCTGCCAGCCCGTGCCCTGTCACTCACCAGGGACATCTCAGGAGACGGCAGTTGAAGGTGCTAGAGGAGAGGTGCCACGACATGCTGTCCCTCAGGTTTGACACAGCGTAATTGTTTTGACATATGATGGAATTTGTCCTCTCACGGGTCAGGAAAAAAAAGCCCCAATACTGATGCTTTTCATCTAATTTCAATTACAGTCATTAAAACCCTTACTCCTGAGTCAAACCTTTCCAAAAAGCCATCAACGACAGCCCATTACAGATGAGTTATTTATAGTGGCGCATGTTAATTCTCCAGTACCACAGACCAATGATTCATGGCTTGGCATTAGGGAGCGACATCATTCATGGGCTGAGTGATCTCTGACATAACAAGCATCACTCTGTATCTCTGAGAGGACAATTCAAGGCCTCAGAGGCCAGATCCCAGCTACAGCTGCAATGGAGCAGCTGGGCCTGATCCATCCCAGCCAAGAAGCGCTGCCCTGACTGGAGAAGAAGGTGCTACTTGCTTTGGGCTTGGCTAGAGACATGCAGAGCATATCTGAGACAGTGTTTGGCATTGGCCTGAGATTCAACTCCTCTTCTCATATTTATAGCTATGAGTGTGGGCAGTCAGTTGACCTCATAGTACTTGCCTCTCCTGCTCGATAACTATGAGGGGATGTCTGATATTCACCTGGACTTGATGGAAAAAAGCCTCTGGAGCCATAGAGAGCCCAGCATCCTTTTATCCAAACTGCTTCAACCTCAAGTTCATAAGTGCCACTTTGACCGATCAATATTGGGCTTCTTGATTCTTGGTCTATTTGTAGCTGAAATTCTCCCCCTTGATTAAAAATTCACCAGGAGGCAGCCTGATGTGACATTTATGAGTTCCTGGAAGTCCATAAATGTTGAATGTTAGAAATTAGCACCAAGTTGTTTAGATGATAAAAAAGCAATAAGCAAGCAAGCAAGAGGGCTAATATTCAACACTCCGGTGTTTTTATTGCCTATCTATGTGACCTGATGGCAAAGTGGAAGTAAAACATTATGCCAAGCCTTCTACTGAACTTCACCATCATACCAATCCTGACTTCCTCCCTTAATTAGGCCCAATGAAACTGTCTGGCCGTCCTACTTCCTTCCAACTCTGCAGCACTTTGTCAGTTGGCAGCTGACTCCAGGTCCTCCCTCTATTTTAATCCTGACCATGATAGCACAGAGCAATAGCTCTGCCAGAGCAGGAGCCATAGGTCATTGGTACAAAGAAATGTATGACCTTGTAATTTTGCAGTTCGAAATGATTGGTTCACATTAGACACGTGACTATTTGTTTTTAAAATAGTCCCCACCCACATTCTAGTCCTTTTCTGAGCATCCCACCCATTATTATAGCGTTTTTCTTGGACAGGTTTACAGTGATCTCCCTATAGACCAAATAGACCACTAACCATGGTTCTAGGAGCTTTACACACTTGTAGGTTTTGTATAGTCTGAGCCAAGGCCAGTGAAGAGACAGAGAAATTTAAATGACTAAATTTCCAATCAGCCAGCCTGATGGCTGTTGTCTCTTGTCTGCTAATGTCCACACAGAGGGTGGTTTGTATAAGGAATGTCAATGCTGCTGAGTTGCTGATGGATTTTACAGAACACGATAAAACATTCTTTTTGATGCTTATATGGGAAAACCAAGAACTCTGTTATTCTAGTTTGCCCAGGTGAAAGGAAGTGCAAGAGGCGAAGAGAACCAAAGCCAAGCTCTGGGCATTAACTCAAAGCTCTGCTGTCTGCTATTTGTGACCTCTTTCTGTACCGAAGTCATCTTCTGTGAAAGGGCATTAATGAGAATGCCTTCTTCACAAGAATGTGATGACAGTAGTAAATGAGCCACTCTTTGAGGGCATCACTAGCGCCCAGTAAATATGTATGAGGATTTATTAGGTAGAGGATTTTTCCTCTACTTTAAGAGCATCCATGAATCCATCCTGTCCACCAAACATATGGAAGATGCTATGGAAGTAAAGAAAACTAGCAAAACATCCTTTAAGCACAGTTTCCAGGAGGAGTTAGAATTCAGATAATGGAGAAAGTAAGGCTGGTACCTGCTGCAGGCAGGCCTCATGGGAACAAATGTACAGGAGATACAGAAAAGGGCAGGACTGAGAAAGTCACACAGGGAAGCATGGTAGAGGATGCATGACTGGGGTTCAGCAGGAGGCGGTGGTAAATGTACCCTGAGGTAGCCTACAGCCAAGCTGTTCCCTCCTGCTCACCAATCCCACCAAGTCCCCTCTACTCACGCTGTCACCCTACTCCTCCTTTACCTGCCTTTCTTCCTCTTTCTTAGCCCTTCCTCTGCTTGCAAATTGCAGAATCACCCTTTCCCTTCAATTGATTTTTTTTTCTTGTTTTGCCTTTCTTGGCTTCTTCAAAGCAACTTAAGTGTTTCAGAAATAAATCAAAATAAATAAATAAATGTGGAAGGATACAATAGGGAAAGCAGAGTCTTCCCCCCTACAGACTGTGTGATGGTTATAAAGCATGGCCATGGGGACAAACACACAGGAGATACAGAGAGGGGGCGGTCTGAGAATTCACCTGGGGAAGTATGTTAGAGGACGCACAGTAGATAACTGGAGTCGGGAGTTCTTGACACATCTCTGCAAATGGTGGGGTTTGTGTCTTTCCCCGTGAGTCTCAGTAAGTCTCTGTCTGTGTCATCTCATGTAGCAATGTAGAAAGGATAAGTCATCAGAGGCCATGACACAGCTATTTCATTTACCCAGCACTCTTTCTGGGAGCCCCAGAAAGCTAGTTAAGAAAGTTAGCTTCCCTTACACAATGTTTCTGGGAAAGGCACGTTGTAGAATTCTGAAGTCAGTTGTCTAGCTTCATCTATTGCTTCTGTAAGATTGTACAGTACATCAGAATCCACTTACTGACTCTTTTAATGATAGGTATTATAGACATTCCCAGTTCTGGCATTTTAAACAATGCAACTATATCCATTCTTTTCCTTTTATCTTTACGTGTTGCATGTGGACTTCTGCAAGATAAACTGCTAGAAATAAAACTACGGAGCCAAAGCACAGGTAGTTTTTAAATGTTGCCAAGTGCTGCAAATATGCTCTATCAGCTTATGTTTCTGGTGGTCCATAAGAGTGAAGACTTCCCTCCAACCTCACCAACACTGAATGTTACCAACCTTTTTAATATTTACCTTTCTGACATTATCTCTGCCGTTGGTGTGATGAGTCCGCAGAATAAAAGCAAGTTAGCCTAAGCATGACTTATCTCCACTCCAAATTCAAAGCAAAAGTGCATGTGGTAATGAGGAGGGGCTGGTGAGTACAGCAAAGCCTAGAGATAACACAAAAAGACCAAACTATTAATAGCACAGGTGTCTGGGAGCTCATGTAACATAAAGGTGAGCCACAGCACATCACAGACTTGTCGCACAAATGTGTCAAGACATAATGAAATTCAGCTTAATGACATTCTGGGAGTGGCTGGTGTTATCTCAAGTCCGGAATAACTCAGTTGGAAGAAGATGCTTGGGTATATAAGTAATGGGGAAGAGAGAGAAGGAAGGAGGAGAAAAGATGTTTCTGAGACAGAGCAAAGTAAACAAACATTTTCTAAAACAGAGAAGGTAAATATGCAACACAGGTGCACTGAAGACTTATAAATACAGATAGATGCTGGGCTCCACCACCATACCAAGGGTTTCAGGAAGTTAAACTTGGGCTAAAGTTGGGAATTGTTGCCTTTCCATCATGCTCCAGGTGATAGAGCTCCACATGTTAAAGATCTTTGTCATAGCAACAGCAGCATCAACATCTGGGGGCTTGCTGGAAATGTAGAACCACTAGCCTACCTCAGGCTTAATGGATCCTAATCTGTGTCTAACAAGATCCCTGGTGACTGGTGTGCACTTTTTAAGTCTGAGAAGTGCAGCCTGCTGGTCCTGCAAGTGGCTGCTTGGGGGGGGGGGGGGTGGGGGGGTGGAGCTCTGGAGTGGTGAGCTTCAGCAACGCCCTCAGGTCTAGTCTCAAACATATTCACTGATGACCTTTGAGATAATAACAAATCGCTCTGCTTTATGTGACTTCACCTTCGATTAAAAAAAAAAAAGTAAATGCCGGAAAAAGGGAAATTGCTGCCGTTTAGTTGTGTACTCTTTGATGAGCCTGCTGGGCTCCAATGGGCCAAACACATGGTCCTGATTAATCTTGATAGGTCACAGAACAAAATGAATAGATATGAAGCTGAGAGAGAGATTTATGAAGAAGGTGGACAGGGGTGGGAGAAAGGTGGGAGGTGAGATGAGTCAGGACACATGGCAGACATGTGAAATTATAAAATTATTATTTTTGCTATTAGAAAAGTTAAAAGACAGGGCTAAGTTTGTTTTGTTGGCTTGCCTGGTTGTTTGTTGGCCTGCTTGTGTTTTAGAGAAAGGCTCACTAGGTAGCCTAATCATGCTTGGAACTTACTAGGTAGCCCAGGTTGGCCTCCAACTTACAACATCGTCTTGTCTTAGTGTTGAGTGCCAGAATTATAGGATGGCACCACCACATTGTATAAGCTTGTCTTTGAAATCAAACAGTCTTGCTGTACACCCTGGGCTAGCCTCTGTTGTGTTTATAGCCTTGTGCTGCCAGATTCTACTCAAGTAATTGTTTCTCATTTCTCCCTTTTTTTCTGGTAAATCTAACTTGGTAATGTACACATTGCTATAAGCTGTACTGGAACCATTCAAATCTGTAGGTTGACAGCCTAACTCCCAGGATCTCAGAATGTGACTACATATTTAGATAGTGATTTTGATTGGGTGGTTAGAATTGAAAGATGAATTCAAATGGGTAGTCCTGATTCCATGCTGCTGCTGTTTTACAAGAAGGAGAGATTAGGGGGTAAGTAAGATGGCTCAGCAGGTAAAGGCTCCTACCACCAATCCTGATGGCCTGTGTTAAATCCATGGAACCCTCAGAAGTTATCCTCTGACCTTCACTTACATTTTATAGCTTACCCACACACATACATATATGCAAAAAACTGGATAAATAATTAAGTATAATGTAAATTAAAATAAAAAGAACAGGTTAGGACACTGGCTTCCACTGTGCAAGGAAAATGTCTGGTGCGAACATGGTGACACAGCAGCCATCTATAAGTCAAGGAGAGAAGCCACAGAAGAGGCCAAACCTGGCATCTTCATTTTGGACTTTTAACTCCTGGAATTATGAGAAAATAAATTCCTTTCTTTGGATGAACCAGTCTGCGGTGTTCATCAAGACAGCCTGAGCTGACTCATGCGTACATGCTGAGCTTTAGAACTAAATCCAGATTAAATGCTAAATGCAGAAATCTCACGGTTGCTTTGCAGAACACCCCATCATCAGACCAACCTGCTACTGTCGACAGCATTTCTATGACCACACTTTCCTCACCACCATTGCTCATGACCTGTAGGCAATACCCATAAATGGTGGACATTGATGCCCCTGTCCCATGTTCAAGTACTCAGGGGTTCTTGCTCCTCACTCAACACCTATCTTCCCTCTCTGAGCACCATCCCCATTCATCCATTCGCATCTTCCTGCTCTCCAAGAATTTGGCTTTAAACTATGACCTCCGACCTCCACTTCCCCCACCCCGTTGCCTCTTTTACAAAGCTAACCATTTCTGTTCCCTGGCCCTGATTGCTTCAGCCCCCTCCATCAAAGAACAAACAGAAATTTATTGGGGTTTGATTTGATTTGTTTTCCCTATCACCTGTGCTAGGGAAACCACACAGTGCAAACACAAGGCTACAGAAGGCATGGACCTTGCACTGCAGATGCCTGCTGAGTCTCTACAGCTCCTAGTGTGAAGAAACCAGAAATCAAGATCTGAGAATCCCTTGGGTAATTGTGAAAACCCAGTCATCAAAACAGAAACCCAAGGGCAATTACTGTTTTAAAAGCCCTAAAAGTGGAAATAGGTGTTTTTACAAGCAATTGGATTTAGATATTGGGACATTTTTTTTTTAGTTAAGACATGAAACAATCAAGATACTACCATAGCAACAGATTTCTAGACTCTCTTTAGCCTATGAGGATACTTTTATTCATATCAAGATGGTCTAAGGCAATAGTCTTCAACATACGTAATGCTGTGACCTTTTAATACAGTTCCTCATGTTGTAGAGACCTCCAATTTTTTTCCTCACTGCTTTATAACTGTCACTTTGCTACTGTTGGGAATCATAATGTAAATATCTGATATGCATTTCCTGTGGAAGTTGCAACCCACAGGCTGAGAACCACTGGTCTAGGGCCAGGCTTCTTGGCTTTACATTTGTATTCAGGACAATCAAGATTTAAAACAGCCTTTAAAACAGGCAGGTCCTGAATCAGTGAGTCTGAAGCAGAGCCTGATAATCTTCATCCTCCAGAAAGTTCCTAGCAGATAACCAAAACTCTATTTTGAATGACAAAGATTCAATGCTGTAAGTCTGAACACACGAATTTTAAAGATTCACTGGTAACAGAAGTTTGAATATTAACCACCATTGTCATGCTGACTGGGTACAAGAATCACCTTCCACCCACATATCTCTGAGTTTATCTGTGAGGGCATTTCCAGAGCAGTTTAGTTAAAGAGGAAAGGGCCACCTTGGGGGCTGGCACTGTACCATAAACTCAGACACCAGATTGAATAAAATAGGAAATGACTAGAAAGCAAGCTAAGCATCAGCACTCATGTCTCTCTGCTTTGACTGTGGATATGACCATCAGCATCATTCTTCTGGTTACCTTAGTAAGAACCACTGCTACCCCATGAGGGCCTGCATCCCATGCAGCCATGAGACCACATAAACCTTCCTTCTGAAAGTTGCTCTTGTCAGATATTTCGTTAAGGCAACGAGAAGTAACTAATACACAGATATTTGTTCTGACCAGGTTGTAGGCCACGACCCTCTGTGCTGGGGAGAATTTGAGAGACTAACTCTGATTACATACACTCAAAATTGACCATCATTTGATCTTTCTAGAGGTGGCTGCCTCTAGGCAAAGACCTCCAATTTGCTGGTTGTTATAATAATAGTCCAGCTTCTTCTCTGGCACCAAGATAAATAAAGGGAAACAGATAACTAAGATTCCTGCACACAGATATGTTAGAGTATAATGCCTTCCTTTATATCCATGGAGACATACTGGAAAGCTGGGTAGAAAAGCTCAAGAGGTTGCCTGCTGGCTCCTGGAGGGTGAAGGAAGGACACTGCTGTTACCTGTGGCACCCATCAGGAAAGCCATCATGGCATGACTTTTATTTCACGACATTTCAGAGAAGAGCTAAAAAGCAGGGCTGGCCAACATTATCTGTGCACTAAAGCCACCTGGAGAGCTTAAAAAAAAATCATTGCCGTCTAGTCCACAAAATATTGTGATTTAATCAGTCTGGGTTGTGTCCTGGGCTTTGTAAAGACAACCCCCAAGGTGATTCTAGTGTGCAAACAAGTCTGAGAATAACTGTTACAGTATATTGATTAAGTGAAAGGAATGAGATATGAGAAAACTAGTATTCTGAAGGGCTCAAGAGAGCTGCCTCTCAATTGATTGTTAATTTAGTTATTTATTCATGCATGCATGCAACAAATAATTACTGAGGACATATTTTGCTCCACTGCTATGTTGAGTCCTTTAAGATTTAAAGAGGAAAAAAAAAAAACATAGCCCCTGTTCTGACAGGCTTTCAAGTCTGGCAGAGGCGGTACAGAGTAAATAGACATGCAGAGCAGAGCTCTCTGTGACACAGTCATACCCAGTCATGCATTGCTTGATGACAAACATATTCTGAAGAATATGTTTGTGGGTTGATTTTGTCATTGTGTGTACATCACAGAGTACATTTACACAAACAAAGGGGATACTATGATGTCATTAGTAGTGAAACAGTCTTACAAGATTTTGGTTGTATAGGTTGTCCATAGTTCACCAGAACGTCCTCACACAGCATGTGACCAACATTCTCCTAGAGTGTTATGGAGCACATGGAGGATACACTCAGAGCCACAGGACTCCTGGGCAATCATGTCTCTCAGATTCCAGAAATCAGGCAGGCAGCGATGCTGACAAGAAGAGATCACTGCATGTATGCACGCTGCTCTTCGTTTTTCTCCTCCAACAAATACTTAGGCTATCCAGCCTCCATCACTGAGATAGCTGCTGCACAGCTTACAAAGGAAGTGGCACAAATCAATAACTCAGGTCTCCCGCTCCTTTCCGAAGTTTTGAATTGTTTAATAAGAGCAGGTGGCTTATCTTTACCTGCTTCTCATCCACCCTCCCACTGGGCACGGGAATTGGAATTTCCTCAGGAAAATAATTCCACTTTGGTTCACGTTGTCTGGGAGATTCTCCTTGGCCATCTTTGGAATACCAAATCTTTCTTTTGACTATAGGGCTTAAATCCAGGTTCATGGATAGGCATGAGATGACTGGGTACCATCCTGACGGACAAACAAAAGCTAAGGATGAAGCCATCCTGAAGAAGGGGGACAGAAGCTGAGACTGACTTCTGATCTCACTGGACCAAGCCATGTATGTTCTTTGTGCTACACAACCAAAGAAATCTTCTTTGTGTTCTAATCAGTTTAAGGTTCCCTGCTCCCTCCCCTGTTCTTTTGCAACCCAAACTGTCCTAACTATGATACTTAATATGGATTTATCTTGGCTGTTTTCTTTGATTAAAATTAATAAATAAATCCATTAATATTTACCCATCCACTACTCAGCTGTTTAGTAAAAATACATTTAAAACACATCCTGTGCTAATATGTCTTCAGGGATATAAATGGAATTCTGTAAAGTGTGGCGGAGTCAGAGCTCAAGATGTTCTGCAGGCAAGGATTTAAATGATGCACCACCTAGTTAGCAGCTGCCAACCAAAGGCTCAAGAGTAGATGGGAAGAAATACTCCAGGTTGTTCAACTTACCTTCTAGCAAGTACCGGAGAAAACTTCTAGGTTTGAAGAGACAGGTTGTGGCTTTTGACTTTCTGGGTAATATTGCTGCGGTGGGAATCATAGATGAGAAGGAGACAAGGAATGTTTCAAAGGTTGTAAGGTAAGCTGAAGACGGATAGATAAGCTAAGCCTATCTCCTCACAAAGTCTTCCTTCTCAGAGACTTTTTAATGGTCCTCTTGTTTCCAGGTTTCCTAGCATTTTGTCCAAATTCTTGTCATACCTAGCCTTAAGTATACTTAAGTATTGAATACTTGAGTATTCTGGTGATGAATACTTCAGTATTCTGGTGCCTCTATCCTTAGCATCCCCACCTCCAGGAACTGGACAACTGGAGGGCAGATGTGTAACAAACACCCGGGAAATGTTCCACGGACAGACATGATTACCTCCACCCCAAAGTCAGTGCTGAAGGTGACCTGGAAAGGAGTGTTCTAGAAATCTAGGACAAGACAAAAATTAGGTTATTATTGATGGCACAGATAGAAGCTCAGAATTTGTGATGAATTTTTCCATGTGTGATCTACTCCAAAAGATTGTTTGATTTAATATGTAAGGCTTCCCACATTTATCTTTTGCATTAGAGGTAATATATTGTAACTAATACCTAAAAGCCATGCATTTATAAAGTGTGTAGGTTTGAGCTGAAATTTCCATAAAATTTTCAAAAATGCACACCTACTTATATCCAAACACCTTGGTGGAAAGGGGGGGGGAGCTAATTATCTGCCATAATTAACATTGTAAAAGAGGAAATGTAAATTATTTTTATAAGTGAGAAAGAAACATTGCCCCAATCCAAATATACAAAGCTAAGATTAGCTCCCAGAGACTGCACGCTGAATCCAAGGGGTCACTCTGAGCCAAGGAAAGGACCAAAGCCTCATTTCTATTCTGCGTGATTCGGGTGACTGTCCTCCTGAGCAGACACTTCAAACAATGCTGTACAGACACAGACGTGGATCAGGTGGTCCTCCATATTTCTTCTGTCTCTACTCTTACCCTTGTTGGACAAGTCCTTTTGGCTCCAGGCTGTGTTCCTTCCTAGCAACAGAGCTATGGTATCACTGGAAATTGGCTGCAGTGTGAGAAAAGGAGAGACAGCAAGGCAGAGTGGGGGATGGAGATTGCCTTGTAAATTGGCAAGGGCGTTCGCTGCTGGTGTTTTTAAATTCAAGGCTGGTTTTTAATGGTCCACGAGCTCTCTTTCGCCACTCACTGACACTCAGTGGAAAAAGTTGAGCATTTAAGGGCAATTCTTTCCCATTTCACCTCTTGTTTAGCATTGCAATTTCCTTGTTAACATAATAAGATTAGCCTCAGTGAGTGTGTAGTCTCCTCCATGCCAAGACCACCAGAATGTTCATAAGCACAATAAATAGATTTAAAAAAATACCCTAGCAATCAAGAGACAAATGTAACAACCTGGAATTTCTGGATTTTCCAGCAATCTAATTACAATAGCAGTGAAAGGACATGTACCTAATTAAACTGCCAATCACAGCAAAATGATATGCATCCTATTTATACAAATATTTACTCCCTGGCTGGAACCAGACATTTTGGTAGAGAAAGAAGCAGCTGGCTATTAAAAAGGAAGTAGGTCACATGTCTCTCCGTGCAAGTAAACCAACTGTGCCTTACCTGGAAGCTAAAATACATCTTACTCCTTTTTCTCCTTTTAAAAATCTTCTCAAGGTAAAATATACATAATAATAAACACGTGGTTCAGTTTCCCCAAATGGAATACACCCATTTACCCTACACTCCATCTCTTACCGTTCCCTCTAAGCTGGCCTTCTCCCTGCAAAGGTGTAAGCTATCCTGGCTTCTATCAGTACAGCTTGAACTTGCCTGGGTTTTTTTCCTCCATATAAATAGAAGCCAGCAGAAGGTATTGTTCAGGTGTCTGCCTTCTTTCACCCAACAGTGGGATTAACCTTGACAACTTCCCTTTACCCTACCAGTTCTTTCCAATCTCCGGGGCATCTCAACTCAAGCACAAAGCTTCTGGCTTGCAGAAGTGCAGTGTTCCTCATGCTCCCCCTCGACCTCTGAATGTACAGGTACTTACCCCCAGCTCCTAGTGAGAGTATTCACCGAAATTACTTCTTATTTTAGATTCACCTGTTCTCCAGCTTCTGGAAACATGATGGGACCCACCCACCTCTACTTCTTGATGCTATTGAACTTGCTGGGACAGTCAGACTATACAGGATCAGTGATTTGTGTCTAAAAAGGGCCCTGTCTCTTCTGAGACGGGATATGACATTTTGGATGCCAATTTTCCAGAATTCTCTTTTCCTACTGCTTGCTTCATCACATTGGCTCCCTGAGTGAGAAAAGTGGAAGCGGAGTTTCAGGCAACACATGTGGACACACAACATAAACAGGAAACATAAATTATGAAGGTATAAGCCAATAGTACCTAAAGGTAGAGCATAATGCTTGTATTAAATAACTAAGCCACTGCAGCTATCACAATCATGACATTTAGTTTAGAGATAGTAATCTATATTTTGATAATACCCACGTTTGACTTCCTGCCTATCCTTAAGCTTCTACTATTTACAACAAATCCATTTGCTAAAATCATTAACATATAGGCTTAAGATGTAGCTCAGTTAATAGAGTGTTGGATTAGCATTCACAAAACCCTGGGTTCAGTTCCCAGCCCTGTATGAAACTAGGTGTAGTGGCTCGTGACTGTAATCCTGAGAACTCAGAAGGCAGAGACCAGAGAATCAGAAATTCAAGTTTATTCTTCATCCGAGGCTGTGTCTAGTCTGGGCTGAGTAAGAACTTGTCTCATGAGAAATAGCTAAATAAGTGAATGAATAGTATATGAATGAACTGGGCAATTTGGAATCCTAAACCTCTTTCACTTTCTTCCAATTTGGACGGTCTTCAGCTATCCACATCTCAGTTAATCCTCATGTTTAACATTCCTCTTGCTCAGGCTCAAAGCTCAGGGCTTTGTTTTCTTTTCCTTAACCCATTTTTCCACATCACATCTATCAGCAAGTCATGTGTGCTGGCTTACTTTCCAAACACGGGCAGACTGTCCTGCCTCACTACCACCGTGGCCATCTAACTCTAGACAGTGTGGTCACAATGATTTCTCTTATCCTGCCCCTATATACTCAAGTGACAATACGTCTTCCTGGTTCCTTAGGTTCCTTTTCTTTTCATCTCTGGTACCTCTTTATTCTGTGTCCATGAGGAAAATCAGGGCTAGCTGTGGCTTTAATTCTCACTTTTACTCCTGCTTCATGAGATGTATGTATAACAACAGTGGTACTAGGATGGTTTTGGAAGTTACATGGCTGAGTATTTCTATTTTAACAGTTATGACTCTACTTTAATATGTATTAGAGAAACTATAACTACCGAAAAACACCTAACAGATGTCACAGCTTAGATGAAGTCAAACAAATTAGTTTAAGTCAAATTAAAGTAAAATGCTCAATAAACGATGCCACAGTATCTGAAGCATGTAGAAATGGAAGTGGTAGGCAAAAGGCATGTAAGAGACACAGGATGGGCTTTCAAATAAGAAATGAAGTCAATTTTCTTAGTGGGCCATTAGTTCTTATGTCCCATGAAAGTCCACTTGTGTGGCCCACCCTAGCCTTAATATCAATTAACCTATAAACCCAGTTCCTATGTGAATTCAATGAGAATTTACTAGAGGAGGCTAAATCCAACAACTTCAGTCCTTTTGGACTCACGCCTCTCTTTTGTCCTTTTCATTCATTAAAGTTTTTAGTCCTGGGATGTCCATCGCTTTTACTCATTCCTTTTTAATCTCATTAGCATCATTCCAAGCCATGATCCAATTATCTCATGCCCAGATCATTGTCATGACCTGCTAACTCTTCTCCTGACTCCATCTCAACTCAACTGCATCTTGCTGGTGCTCCCAAAACACCATTTCCATCACTATCTTTGACTGAATGCAACGTTCATGATCCCTAACCCCGGGCCAATAGTAACAGGCATTTTACTGAATGTTGTTATGCTAAAATATGTAGGACTTTTTTATTTATGCCTATGACAACAGAATAAGGCAAATACTGTAAATGAAGAGCTAGAGTTTAGGAGTCAAACAATTTGTCAATAACTTTAACTGTGAGAAGCTGGATTCTGAATGAGTAGCCACAGGTCAACATTTGTCCACTTAAATTGCCATCCTCTCCATTGACTGTTGACAAGCAGTTTTTCACATCACAGACTATCTCCTGTTTCGTGTGTCATGTGTCCTGTGTCCTAGTCCCCCTTCCTTCATTCAAATTACTCTCATTTCTGTATCTTGGGATCTTTACCAAAATCCACAGGGTCCTGAAGTTCTAACTCTCACCCACAGAAACACCACTATCTGATATGATATCCAGATTGTGGTTGTGTTTCAGGACCTAATCTAGAGTCACCACTGGAAAAAATAGATAAACTGTCTTTGTATCTAAATTGTATTTGTCCTGGGTCTGGATTGCCCAGCTGTCGTCTTGAAAGCAACTTAACACTAGGAAAATCGCTTGAAATAAAAAAAGCTGGTGGACTCTGTTTTACAGAAGGTCCCTTCATCTCTGAGTTAAGAATATTTTGAAGTCATATAATGCACCATAGGTTGAGACATTGCTCTTCAACTTCTGAAAATGAGTGGGGTCTTTTTTGCATTTATTTATTTGTTTATGCATTTATGATTTATTTATTGGTATATGCTTGGTAGGCATTTGATCACTATAATAAACAGGCTAACTTCCAACTACACCAATACTTCAGGAACTAGGGGCCAGAATGAGACCTGACTGGCCATTGGAGCATTTGATTGACTATGGAACTTTTGGCTCACTGATTCTTTTGGTTTTCCTCAACTAGGCAACTCATTCCTCAAGTCATTATATACAGAAAAAAAGAGAGAAAGGTCGGTAAGTATGCTTTATACTGTCTCTTCTGGTTGTTCATATAATAAGAATTAAGAGGAAATTTCAACAGCATCTTGCCCCTTCCTTTCAGGCACGAGAAAAACAAGATGCAGGCTGGTGAACTGATCCACCCAGGATCATAGAATTCATAACTAACTGATCAAGAATTAGGACCTAGAACTTTAAATATCAAGGCAACTAGACCTTTGACCTTTCTGAGGTTCAGATTTCTTAATCTGTCTAGGAGGATAATAACAACGATAGCACCCACAGCAACAAAACAAGACAAAAACTCATAATTGTCAAGCCCATCAAAGCAGTGAGATAGCATCCGCATATAGTAGGTGCTTACTGGGTGTTTACTTAGTCACTCTATCAGCTAAGCCCCAGCTAGCACTTCAAAACGACATGTGTTGGGAAGATGATTGACATGTAGAATATGATACAAAATTTCTGAACATCTGAAGCCACCTTGAAAGTAGAGTAGGGAGAGGAGAAGCTGCAGGGAGGGGAAGGTGTTGGGTGGAAAGGCTGTCTCAGGTGCTTGCTTCTGAAAGTAAAAGTTGTAGGTAAGCAGTGTGACTCACAAAAAACCCACTAATTACATTTTTTTTTCTTCTGCTCCCTGTAAAACAAGCACACCACTTTTAGCAATACAGAGCTCATAGACCCAAGAAAATAATTGCCCAAGTTTCACATTAATTGCTTTTAAAGTTTCATTTTAAATTTGAAGTTTGGGGTCTGCTTTTCAGGATGCTAAATGAGTGTTAAAGCCAAATCATAATAAGTCTTGTGGTGACTTCTTGCCTCTAGCAAGGGGGGTGGGGGATGGTGCTCCCAGCCTTTTAACACCTTAGTAAGGGAAGACCTCAGATTCCCTGCCAACTATCTGTTTAGTTCAGTATGTTCATGCTGCCGGACCTTAGCTAGTATATCACACTCGAGCCATCCCTCCGCCTGCTGGGTCTCCCAGGAAGACAGTTTTATGAGTGCCTCTTCCTGTCCACCTGCTGGAATCTGGCTGTGGATACTAAATGGGTGGTGCAATGTCCCAGGAAAATGCTTGAGAGAATCTTTCTTTACATGTATTAGGTAGAGATGAAAATACAGAAATGATTCAACAAATACCCTTGTGCTGCCTGGACTTAGTACGTGAAGTGACTTTTTTTCCTATCTATTTTGGAAAATAATTAAATAATATTCCTAATGTATTTGAGGGGCTGGAGAGTTGGCATGAGGACCTGAGCTGAGCAGTCATGTCTAAAGCCAGTACTGGGAGGCAGAGACAAAAGGATCCCCAGGGCTCACTGGCTAGCTACTGTAGAAAAGCAGTGAACCCCAGGTTCAGTGACAGACTCGATCTCACACAATACGATGAAGGGCAACAGAGGAAAGTACCCAATATCCACACTCATGGCTGAGTGAACACACACACACACAGAGAGAGAGAGAGAGAAAGAGAGAGAGAGAGAGAGAGAGAGAGAGAGAGAGAGAATGTAACTGAGCATTCCCCTGTACTGTCTACTCCTCACGTTTTCCCAAAGTCAGTCACCGCCTTCAAGTCTTCTCAGGTGGCTATAACAAAATACCACAAATGAGGTGGTGTTAAACAATGAGCTCATCAACTAAAAGACAGATAAAGGAAAACCAGCATGATTAGTTTCTAGAAAAGGGCTCTTTTCCTGGCTCACAGCCAGCCAGCCAGCTGCTTTTCTCCTGGTTCACACAACCCTTGAAAAAAATTTTATGTGTATCTATTTATTTAATTTTTTTACTATTTTTGAATTCAAGGAAATATGTAATAGCAATTTCATCTTAAATCTTGTCTAAGTTATATCTACATATGTGTTTTCAAATCTGCCCTTTTCACTTAGTATTATGATCTCGAGATGTGTTTATATTGATGCATTTAAGTCAAATTCATTTGATTTCATTGCTAATGACTAATTCTTTATATGAGCAAACTACATTTGCTCCATTAATTGACTCATAGACTTTTAGCTCTTATCTAATTTTTTGTGATCAGCAGTAGGACTGCAGTGACCATCTTTGATCATCCTTGATTACAGGTGCAGTATTTTCTTAGACTCCCCACCAGAAGCTTAGTCCCTGGATCTAACCTAGAGATGCTGCACTTTAGCAGCTACTGAGGAGTTGGTCTCTGTACCAGTGCATGCTCTCACCTCAGCTTGTCAGGCTTCCTTACAAGGCTTAGCACTTGATATCCCAAGACTTTTAAATGTTGCTTTTAATTGGAAAGTAATGCAAATGACCTTTCTTTGTTTTTAACATGCATTTTCTTTTTTAACAACAAATTTTCACATTTAAAAATAATTTCTTGGCTGTTTGAATCCCTTCTAGATTTCCTGTCCCTCTCCAATTGCTCTTTTTCTCATTTTGTTCTTAAAATGCCTTTGTAGAAAAATGTTCCTAAAATCTGGAGACCAATCTTTGGTTGAATGTGAGATACTGATTTTATTGCTTCTGAACTCTCTGTTTCTACTGGATAGACTCCAGCGTGAGAGTACCCAGGGACAAGGCCTTGTGTTCTAAGTTTCCAGGCTCAGTCTGAATGGAACGGTCACAGGCCTCTACAGCAATACAGAAACCGGACCGGAACTTATGCTCTGGGGCTCTGAGTTCTAGTGTCAGAGTGACCTCTGCTTGGCTGAGTGTTTGCAGACTTCTTTTTTTCTCATCCATAGAAACCAGAGAATTCATAACAACCTTAAGGGCTTTTTGGTTTTTTGGTTTTTTGGTTTTGTTTTGTTTTTAAGAATTCAAGTTGTATAAAATCATCATACAAAATGTTACACAAACACTAGCTGTATTAGTGGTGGTTACCTAGAGACAAGTTCTTTCTATTACCCTGCTCAGATGGCTATAACAAAATACCCCAAACTAGATGGTATTAGACAACAGAAATCAGCACAGCCATTGGAAGCCATGTATAAGGGTAGCAGCATGAGTAGTTTCTGGAAGAGGGTTCTCTTGCTGCCTTCTCCTTATGTGTTCACATACTCTCTTACTGTCCTCGAGGAGAGAATGAGAGAATTAGGGAGGGAGAGCTCTCTGGAGTCCTTTTGTCTCTAAGCCCCACTCTGGTGACCTCATATAACCTTTATTACATTTTACAACCTTTATCTCAAATACAGGCACATTAGGCAGTAGGACCCCAACACTGCCATTTAAGAGGACATGATGTAGTCCACAGCAGCTGCGTTAGACTGATGCCTGTCATTTATTTCCAAACAGACTTAAGCTCCTTAGTTTTCCACAAATTTTGTTACTACTGACTCACTCCATTCAAAAATATTATTGTTATCAAAACAAGACTTGACCATCGCTGTGACTGTCACTCATAAGAGACAAACTCTGATTGCGATTATCCTTGACCACACACCATCTTAAATCTGATTATGTGAAGAAACTAGATGAGTTCTGCCCACCAGAACTCTCTGTGATGATAGAAACCATCTATGAAATGGACTATACAATGAAATCGACTTACCCAGTATAATCCTCACTAGCCAGACGTGGCCACTGAACACATAGCCAGTGGCAAGCATTAATGAGTGTTGTGGATTTTATTTAATTGTAACTAATAAATGTAAGGAGCTATATGTGGTTAGAAATTCCTGCCTCTGCAATGTGGGTTAGAATACTGTGTTCCTCAACCATGAAGTGGCTGTTCCTGCAGCCAATCTCTCACCTTTCACTTCACAGGATCTTTACTCATAGGATCTATGGTAGATGGTACCTGGTGCCTCCCTGTCCTACAATGGAACTGACAGGACAATAAATGAAAAAGAAAATCTGGGGATGACATGGGAATCTCAAGCCCATATAATGAAGTAACTAATGGTTTGGAAGTCAGAGAATAGAGTTGTTAAGAAATGGTATTGAGGAGGGAAGCCTAGTGCTGAAAGAAGTGACCCTGTTCTACTTAGCATCAGATTGACACACCCACAGTCACCAGGGAAAGGGGGAACCTCACCTAAAGAACTGCACACACCAGGTTGTTCTGTGAGCACGCCAGCAGGCCACTATCTTAATTGATGATTATGTGGTGGTGCCATTCCCAGAGAGTGGACTTCGGATTGTAAGAAAGCTAGTGGAGCAAAGATCAGTGAGCAAGCCAGAGAATGCAAAGTATGAGTAGTGTCCTTCTGTGATTTCTATTCAACTCCTGCTTGAGATCCTGCCCCAACTTCCCTTAATAATGGGTTGTGACTCGGAAATGGAAGTGAAATAAACCCTTTCCTGCCCATGTTGGTTTTGGTCAGAGTTTTCTATCAAAGCAACAGGAAAGCAAACAGCTTGAGGCTCTAAAGAGATCATAACCCAGCCCTGCGCCTCAAAGGTCAGGCATTCAGGAAACATTAAGTTTTTGCCTTTCCTATTTCTTTCACTTTCAGGAAATCTGTGAACTATTCCTTAAGTATAGAGGGCTTCCAGCCTTAGGATGGAGAGATCCCTCTGCAACCACTGTGAGGCAAAGCTCAGCAGGCCTGAAATGAGAAGAGAAAAACGCAGCCACTTGTTACTTCAAAACGTTTCAGCTTTTAAAATGATTTTCCCTGGGTCTAAACAGCAGCCACTCATAGTGGGAGATCACGAGGCTCAGGGCATTCAATCACTGCTTGGGCCACACCGGTCCCCTCCTAGGCTCACCATTTTGCCCTCCCATCCTTTAAAAGATAACCAAGGAAGATGGAGAAATGAAAACTACCAGAGCTTCTACAGCAATGAGAAAGGACCCTTGGGCTCCTTGATAAGGCTACATATTCATAGAAGTCATGATTCCAAGTTATTGGTCAAAGTAGACAAGAGGAGTCTAAATCTCCTCTGGAAATTTGGGTTTCAAAATACTAGCTTTTTGATAAGATACACAGAATGTTTTCTTCTTTATATGTAATATTTAGTAGCAGAGATATAGTAAACAGTAAAATCATTTCTTAACTAATCTTGTTGAAAACCTCACACAGAAAAATATTAAGACATTCTAAACAGTTATGCCATGTTATGTTATTTTCAACTATCTTTCTAGTGCGTTTTCTTCGTAGAGGAGTTTCAACTTTTCTACAGTATGCATTTATTTATATAATGATAAAAATAAATATTATAAAAATATGACATCCTTATATATTCTGCTTACATTTGGCAAAACAGTTCAATTTCCATTTTGAGAGTTTTTTCCTTTTATTTTTTATGACATTTTATAAAAATGGCAGTTTCTGAGAGTTGATTATGTAAAGAGGATAATAGGAGTTTAATTTTTATTCTTAGTTGACAAATAAAATTGCATATATGTATGATATATAGCAAGATGCTCTAAAGTACATACACTTGTAGTGAGGCTGACTTAAGCCAATTAACATATGCATTACATCACATGCTTATCGGTTTTCTGTGGCAAAACACTTAAAGTCAATTCTTTTGGCACATAATGTATTGTTATTAACTACCGTCACAGGGTGTTAGGAATCTTGAAAGCTCCTTCTCTGTACTCTGAGCCTCAATTTTCTCCCACTGTCCTTACTTCTTGTCTCACCCCTGCCACTCACACTCCCAAATTGTACTTACTGTGCTCATGATGGAGCAAATGCTTTTGTGTGTCTGACAATATAGGAGTCAAATTATAAAAAACTGTCTATTGTGGTCAGATCAATGGGCTAAACCCACGCTTACTTTTCAGCTCCTAAAACAGCTTCCTATTGTCCCTCTCCTGATGGCCTTTAACGTGTATGCCAACAGCCTTCCAGCCAGGAGTTTACAGAGAATGAACAAGGGCAACTGGACACATCTTCGTACAACTCATTAGTCTTGGACACTGGAGATCTCTTGAGATGCTTCCCTCTCCAGAGACTCCATTCCTCCAAGAATGGTCAACTCCCACTCCCCTTCCCTCTGCAGATACTTGTCCAGAACACCAAGACCCCTGAAAACCCTGGTTGCTTCATCTTACAGGTCAATGAAGCTTACAAAACACTATTAGGATTCAGATTACTGCAGTGACATCATCCGGGCACACACCACAGAGGCATGAAGGCCGTAGTGTCCAAGGGAGTTTTGCCAAGTCTTGTTCTAATCTTATTATTCAGTTAACAAACCCAACCCAGTGGTTATCCTTCCCTACACATCCTAATGTCCAGCTTTAAAACAGCAGGAAGAAGCACAGTTTACGGGATGGTCAGGATGGTTGTCAACTGGCCATGCACTTCCCTGAGAATAGGTTGCAGTGACTGTCACATCTCAGCCTGACTTCCTTCAGGAAATCCCCTAACCTCTCACAGTCTGTCCCTCTGCCATGCAGTGGAGAGCATAATAGAAACCAGCCAGGCCTTGTATTGATAGTGGAATATTTAATAGAGATAGTGAATATTGGATCCTTAGAAGGGTCACCTGCAGGCTCAGGAATTTGCTGAATTTGATTCCTTGTCTCTGTTAAAACTCTCAGTGAGGAGTGAGCTAAAACTGTTTTCTCACCCCTCTCCCCATCTTCTCGCCTAGTGCCAAGAACAACAAATCACAGCAGGCCTAACACCATCCATGGTGACATTTGGGCATGTCTTGCACCTACAAATTTGAAAGAAAGGAAAGGACAGCGTCACTTGGACCTCGACACAGCAAGACCAGGGAGAAGCTCAGCACAGCCTGGGTACCTTCTACCTGGCTCTGTTCCCAAGAGTTCTTCTGGTTGCTTTTCAGATTCGCCTGCATGAAGGTGAGCCCCACAGAGTATCCACCCCTGTGGAACCCACGTTTCCTTTCATGCTTTCCAAGGATTCTAATCTTCCCTTGAACTCCAAGGTGTCCTCTTTCCTGCACTAAGCTGCAGATCCACAGGCGTTTCCAGCGTTTGGCATGTAGCCCTCAGCAATCTTGTAGCAACAAGCAGAGACAGCTGGAGAAGGCAAGAGTCACCAGGTCTTACTTTCAAAACCATGTCACTGTGGAGGGAAGCAGCTGGACTCTTGTATCTTTGGGGGATATGGTGCTTGTCCCTCTCCAGCTCCCACCCTCACAGGTGACCCACCAGTGACATACTTGTGAATTCTTTCTGGCTATTTCAAAGAGCACGCAGAGCTCACCAGTGAAAATGTTAGAAATCCTGCCTGTGCTGAGCAGAACTGCGTCCACCTACTGGTGGGAAACAGTAAGAGACCCTAAGAGGGAAGACTGCAGGGGAAGGCTGGCTTCAAGCAGCCAAGGACGCCTACTTGCTCCATCTTCAACTGCAAAAGAGAAGCAGACAAGGAAAGATCCTTCCACAACCAGAGACAGAATGCTCCTGGGAAGGGTTTGTTCTGAATCACCTTTGAATGTGGATGCTTTAGAGAAAAATTCTTTCCCTAAAGGATTAAACTTAAAACATTTGGGAAGTGGGGACATCAAGGCCCCTCAGAAAAGCACAGATTATAAAACTAACCAACTAACCGACCATATCAACCTTTCAGGGTCCTTTTAGTTGATGAAAATGTAAAGAAAATGCGTTTTTATAGATGTCTGGCCCCAAAGCATCACCCTGTGTTCATTTTCCCAGTGGTTCCATACCTACAGCATACAGACAAGGCCATTCGTGATCCCAGAGAAGCAAGGAGGAGAGGCAGCTATTTTTCCCAGCACATATGTTGATATGCAGAAAAGAGGACAGCTCTACTCGCTGCAAGCTGTCCTATTGAAGCCCTGCTTCCTGTCAATCTTCCTTTTCCCCCACGAAGCTTTAATTTTTTGCCACAGCGCTTTCTACATTTGAGTTTCCTGCAAACCTCAGGAAATAGACTGAAATTAATATCGTCAGATGCTTCTGAAAGTGCTGGCTTGGCGGCATTGCAGAACGCTTTCCGATGCCATTTTGGGATTAAAATATACCACTTCTGCCCCATTGTTTGTAAGAGAAGTTTGAGGGAAGGATTGTGTATGAGATTGAAGTGCAGTTAAATGTAGGTTAAAAAAAAAAAACAATTCAAAATGGAGAGCTGACCTTTCAGAATGCACGAAATCAGCAGGTAAGCAACCCAGAGGGCGAGCCAGGAAAACTCGCCTCCATGGCACCCCATCAGTGTGGGGGAACTGAGGCAGGGAAACCCCCCTCTTGTTCTTAATGTATTCATGTAAAAGCTTTGGGTACGACTAGAGCCTAAAGGTCTGACTCCAGAGAGAAACTTCGTGTATCAAAAGAAAGGAAGAGGCAGAGAGAATTTATTAGACTATGCATTCAGAATCATTAATATGCATCAAGGGAACATTCAAATCTTAGCTTTCCTCACATCTCTAAGTTCCAGAGGACCCCCAGGTCAAGGGTTAGGCTGTCTTATTCTCTAGTCACTATAGACTAGAGTCTAGTTCTATATCTCATTCCCCTGCCTGGCCTTGGCATCATGAGCAGTTTCCTATCTTTCAGACAACAGTCTCTCTGGAGAGAGAGTGTGAGAGAGAGACAGAGACACAAAGAGAGAAACAGACACACAGAAAGAGACAGAGACAGACACAGAGAAATAGAGACAGAGACACAGAGACAGACAGAGAGACAGACACACACAGAAAGACAGAGACACAGAGACAGACACAGAGAAACAGAGACAGACAGACAGAGAAAGAGACAGAGTGACAGAGAGACAAACGAACACACACACACACACACACAGAGACAGAGACATAGAGACAGACAGACAAAGACAGACACAGAGATGGACAGACAGTAAGAGAAACAGGTAGACACACACAGAGAGACAGAGACAGACAGAGACAAGCACACAGAGGGAGAGACAGAGACAAACAGACACACAGAGAGACAGATAGAGACAGAGGGAGAAACAGAGACAGACAGAGACAAACAGACACACAGAGAAAAACAGAGATTAATAGATACACAGAGAGACAGAGAGACAGACACACACACAAAGAGACAGAGAGGCAAACACAGAGATACAAAGACACAGACAGATACAGATAAACAGAGAGACAGGCAGAGAGAGACAGAGACAGAGACAGAGAGAGCTACAGAGAGGAAGAGAGAGAGAGGAGGGCACTTGACTCACGTCTCCTTTGTACAAGGGCACTGCAATGATAAACTTTTAACAACTATATAAACATGCCTTGGGTTCTTAAGGGAAGACGTGTGACATGAACCAAAGCTATTTTTATTATTGTTGCCTTCTGCATCTCTGACTTCCCAAGAGTGTGAGATAAGGGCACACAGTATTCTGCATCTTAGAAAAAAATCTATTCTAACTTTTTTGTAATATGGAAGAATAATCAGTCTTTTGGCATTCCTTGTGTTTTATTCACCTCTGAGTCGGTCAGCTGCAGCTTCTCTGTACAGCACGGCTTCTATCCAGTTGAGCTGAGAGACCCATTGATTTCACAAGCAGCTCTGTTTCCTACATCCACACTCCTCTGGTTCACCCTGCTGTTTTCTGCCTCTCCATGCAGAATAACTGTGTGGCTGGTTGGCTGGCTTGCTCTATACTTTGGAATCAGCCCCCACCACCATTGGTCAAGTCAAACCCTTGGAGTTGCATGGTCCTTCTGAGACCTCCTACAAAACCCGTGTCTTCAATGTGAGGATGCTGAGACCCTGGATCCACCTGGCCAACAAGGGTGAGAGCTAGATTTGGAGTAGACAGATCCTCCAATTATTCGGTCTGAGGTGCATCCACATTGGAGGTAAGGTTCATTCATTTTAGGTCTGCTCCATCTCTCCCAGGCTCCAGTGACTCCAACATCTGCACCCAAAACTCCAGCATTCATTTTTTGGTCTGATCTCCACCACTCATTTCCACAAAAAGATAACTATGGGTTTTCTTTTCTCATGAAGTAAAAAGTCAGAGAGGAGATACTGCAAGACAAAAGCCGCTGCTCCAGGAAGACATCGAAGACCCTGCTTCTTTCTCTTTCCTTTCCCGCTCTCCCAAGGACACAACATGCCTGCTCTTCATCAGGTTCACATTCCAGATGGAGGCAAGAGCCACAGGGCAGGCCAGCTGAGTCCCTTTATTGCCCATACAATTACTTTTCCAGAAAACTGCCTAGTAGGTAACTACCAACCTGTGAGGGTGAAGTCACATGACGCTTGTGTAGCTGTAAACACAACCTGAGGAAGCTCATGGTTTTAATAAAAAATAATAAAATAAAAATAAATGCACCACTCTGAAAGGGAAGTGGGGGCTTTGTTAGTATATTACTCAGACTTCTGTTACTGTACAATACAGGATACAATCTACTTTCAAAGAGACAAAGACTGTTTAACTCACACTTGTGACAGCTACAGTCTGTAGTCAGCTGTCCTCATTGTTTAAGGCTTGGAATAATGTAGCCCAAAATGTCAGGAGAACATGGCAGAGCAAAACCCCTCACTTCGTGAGCCAGAAAGAAAAGGGAATCTAACCAAAATTTCTCATAATGGTCTTCAAGGACACTGCCTTGACAACCAAAAGACTTTTCTCAATGACACCCACTCCTAAGACTTCAACACATGGGCCTTTAGAGTGCACCTCTCCAAACAATGGCAATAAGCTCAAAGGAAAAAATATTGAACAGGCTGCCTCAGTCCCATATGCCTTTGAACTTTATTCGGTACCCTGTGGTCCAACCTCAAGTGACTTTCTGAGTCCTGTTCTAACAGGACCCAGCCACGCCCACACTCTACCTACAAGCACATCTGTGACTTTCAGCTATCACCCTCATCATCTCTGCCCTCTATTTCTGAAATTCTGGTCTGTTTTCTTTAATGTTCACAGTCAGAATCAGCTTCCAACTTTGCTATTCTCCCAGCACATGTTGCACTGGCCTCCACCGGATCACTAATCTCATCCCAGTTTGTATTATAATCGCCCGCCATCCCTGACTCATTCTGAACAATGAGCTTCAGGAAATAAAGCAAGGTTCGCATTGTGTCTGTCGCTATATCCAGGACAAAGTTCAAAACTCTGCATGCCAAAGTGAATGCTTAAGTGCTTGTAATTGCAATCATCCCTTTCTACTTTGCTTATATGGCTGATAATGTATCAAAATGTGCATCCTCCTGTGTGTCTGTTAAAAAAAAAAATGCTGACATTCGCCATCTCCCTGGAGAAGTCTAGCTTTATCCCTAGAGCCAAGGGGCCTTGTGTCTGGAATTCTGTCAGCCCCTGCTATCTACAAAGGATCTGGGCTTTGGAGATTCAGTGACAGGTAACTTACTCTGTATCTTCAGGCTCCTGTGACACAGGGTGACACAGACAGCACTTCCTTTGCCACTTTTATTTAATCCTGAGCCATAGTTCTCTGCCTTGACCAGTCTTAGTCTCCAGTCTAAATCTCTGTTAGAAATGATTCTTACCCTGCCCTCCAGCCATCACCTCCTCGCATCACCACCTTCATCTGTCTCTGTGCCTTCAGGTCCTGGCTCCATGGAATTCGGCTTCAGGTTCCTTTTCTTCCTGTCTTCTACTTGGGTTTAGGAAATTAAGACACATCAGGAGAGACAGAAGTGCTGGGAAGAAAGGCAACTGTCTCCTCCATGTCCCCTTCCTTTGGGACAATAGTTCCTGCTGGTGGTCACCTGCCAGTGGACCTATTCTTTAACAGCCCAATAACTCTGGCCCCTCCCTTTCCCACTTCAGGGCAAGGAGAGTGATAACAACTTAGCATTGATTCTGAACCTCTGATAGTGTTCATAACACCCACCACTGGTCTGTTTAACTCTGCAGAGACTGTCTAAACCAGTGGTTCTTAACCTTCCCTTTAGCACACTTCCTCTAGTAGTAGTGACTCCCAACCATAATATTTTTTGCTACTTCATAACTCTAATTCTTATACTGTTATGAATCATAATGTAAATATCTGTATTTTCCTGTGGACTTAGATGACCCCTGTGACAGAATATGTTGGCCCCCAAGGAGGTTGTGGCCCACAGGTGGAGAATCACTGCTCTAAAGAGTCATCTTACAAAACGTCATTTAGAGTCCCATCCGGGTGCACTTTACTTTTGATATTTATTTGCATTTTATATGCACATGTGTACATATACATTGAGTGTATGATTATATATCATATGTATGCATGAGCCCACAGAGGTCAGAAAGTGATATAATTTCCCCTGGGAGGGAATTCCAGGCAGTTGTGAGCTGTCAGGTGGGTGCTGGAAACTCAACCTCTGTCGTCTGCAAGAGAAGTTAGTTTTCTTAACAGCTAAACCATCTTCCTTCCAGGCCACAAGTGCTAAGTGCACTTTATCTTATGCCAGGAGTTCCCCTGACTTCTCTGCCAAGGTAACTGCAAAGAATCAACATTGTTTCTTCCCCATGGAAGGACTCTTGGCTTTTTTTTTTTTTAAGCTATTCTCCAAGTGTATTCTCTCTGATAGTTCCCCTAGAAACCCTGGTGGCATTTCCCCTGTGTTCTCCAGGACTTAGTGAATCTTCACCACAGACCTAGAAGTTCTGTTTGTTTCTCCAACTACACTAAAATAAATTTTAAACCACATTTATGTGTGTATGAATATCTCTCTCCGTACCCCCCATCTCTCTGTATGTGTGTGTGCGTGCATACACATGTACCACAGCAAGTATGTAAAGCTCTGAGGACAACTTTAGGGAGTCAGCTTTCTCCTTCTACCAGAAGGGTCCTAGAAATCAAATTCAGGTCATCTGACTTGGCAGCAAGTGCCTCTACCCACTGACCTATCTCCCCAACCTCTGCATCAAGATATTCTTATATTTTGCACATTCAAGAATCATTCTCCTTTACTGATATAAAATCAATGTTTCTGGAAATTTGACTGCTTATGTTTGGGGAGATAAGAAAGGAACAAGATTTCAGGGTCCTGTGGATCAAATCCTCTGGTTAATTGAGTCTAAAACCAAATAAATTAGAATGCTTCCCAAGACTCGGCCCTCTCAACAGAGGATGTGAGTGTAGAAAGCAGATGAGCTTGGGAAAAACTCAGAGAAGTTTTTTTTTCCCTCTCTCTCCTTCTGGATGGCTGAGAAAATGAGGTCTCAATTACTATGTGAGATACCTGAAATTCACTACATGCCTGCAGATGGCGGAGGCCTTCCCTTCCCTCCCCAGACTCCCTCCTCCTAACCCACTTCCACTTTTCTTTCCACATCTCCTTTCCCTTCCAGGTTTACCTAGCCCTACGTCCCTTCCTCTCTCTCTCTTTTTTCTCTTCTCCTCAATAGAGGGGCAGTGCTGGGAAGAACATCACTAAAGCACTTCGACACGTTTTGCACATAGAGAACAATCAACCAATACGAGCTTGCCAGTCAACAGTTTGAGGTCAGGACTATCTGATTCCCCAGGGCCAGTCAATTATTGTTTTTCTAAAAGTTTCACAAAATAATTTCAGCCCAGTTTCCATTCCCTGTATTTGGACTAGACTTTAAAACCTTGAGATCCATTGTAGCTCATATTATCTCCTGTGCCTTCACCCTGTCCCTCCCCGCCCCCTCTCCCTGACCTGGCCAGCAATTACTGCTTCATTGGGAGCCTGGATCAGATATGGATGAAAGAAGGTAGTCTTCCCTGGGAAAGCAGAGCACAAAAGGAAATGAATGCTTCAATTTCTGTTTCCTCCAGGCATATTAAAGCAGAATATCATTGGAAAAATCTATGAGATGTATTGTTAAATTCGAGGAAGATGTAATTGCAAAATAATACATATTATATGTGACTCCCTTTATGTGCATGTGCATAGGTACTTATTTTTATATGTGTACAAAAGTGCATAGCAAAAGATTAGAAATGTTCGTAACAAATTTTTAGTAGTGGTTTTCTCTGCAGTTGGATGTAGGGAGAGGGTAAGTTTAAAAAAAAAAAAGATTCTCATTGCAATAAATATGCCCCCATAATATTTGATTCTTAAGAAGTGAAATTTTTTTTACTACATTTTGCTTGTATAAATATTATGTGGATTCTATCACTGGTAGTAAATTCCTCAACATTTTTTTAGAACGTTTTTTTCTAGTATATTCTACAAGGGGCAAAAACCCAATTATTCAAAAAGAGAAAGTTTAAAAAATTAAAAATTTCTTCTCTTGAAATACATTCCCTGTCATTTCAGGGTGTCATTGTGCTTCCTGATCGTGATTTAAAATAGATGGTAATGAATCATCTTCCACAGCAAGTTTGACTCAGGCAAGTAAAAAAACGCTTCAAAGGAAATCAAACTTGGGAATTAATCTCCTCTGTTCCGTGGCGCCTCCCCCACTCTGCTCCATCCCTCTGCTCTGGAAGAATGAGAAGGCAAAGGGGACCAGGGTCTCTGACTCAAGTGGGACAAGCTCCAGCTTGAAGCCTGTCCTTTCCTGCTTCAAAGGCCCAGCTGAGTGGAGCTGGGAAGCAGCTCAGTGCTTGCCTTCCAGATTACCTGCCTCCTTCCTCTCCTGGGATCTTTTCCGGCTTCCTGCTGAAGTTTATATTGCCCCCCTTTACCTCTCCCAGACTGCAGGAGATCTCTAAGGACACTTGTGTACCATTTAAATTTCTGTATTGCCAGTGGCCACACATAGTGCCTGATGCAAAGTTGGTACTCAGGTGGTTCCATAAATATTTATAGCAAGAACATTTGAATGAAGGCATAAATAGCAGCCAAATCAAATAATGCCTCGGTTTTTATAGCTTTATACTGGATTGGAAAGTACTTCAGGACAGCAGCCTGTACATCTCAGATTTTTTTTTCTTTCTTTCTTATTTATTTACTTAGGTGACGGGAATTTACATAGCCAAGGATGACCTCAAACTTGCTGTGTAGCAGAGGATGACCTTGGACTTCTCATCCTTCTGCTTCCACCTCTCAAGTGTTAGAATTACAGGCACACATCATCATGCCCCAGTTATAAGATGTAAACACGTTGTCTACCAACTACAAGCCTTCTGTATTTCCTGTAGTGCATTCAAAAAGGAAGCCCAACTCAGAAGTCTATTGAGTGTAATTTCCCTATTTTGAGGAGATGATTAAAAATGTACACACACACACACACACACACACACACACACACTGATCTTAATTCATTTATTAGTCTTCTAACAAGCAGGAGGAATTCTTTCCTCTCTTATTGTAGATGATTCTTATAAAATACATAAAGGTAAGAAGTTTGGTGATGGAGAATGGCCATTTTTCTCCCCAACATTCCAGGCTGCTCCCCAAGGAGTTTTCTGGACTTTTCAGAGTCCAGTCTTTTCTTGCCATGGACTCTTCTCCCACTTCAGGGAGCATCCAAAGCTCACTAGGGTCTGTGGCAAGGCCATCTCTGAATCTCAGGGAGTTAAAACAGAAAGTGGCACTTCTTAATTAGATGGTAACCGCATAATTATTTGAAGGTTCCTTATAATTACAACCCTCCCTGCCCCAAGCTTCTTTAGCAACTTCAAATGGAATCTGTAGTTCTGGTTCCCTTCCTGTCCTCTGCCAATACAATGCCACTGGCCAGTATTAAGCATTCATCAGAGGTGGTTGTAGCTTATCAAGGTGGAAGCCTCCAGTGGATTCTTCCTCAAAAGCTAAAATCTCTCTGGTGACTTTTGATACCATGTGCTGGTTTCTACTTCAAATCATTTTACCCAGATGGGTGAACATCAGATCTTTGAGAAAAGAAGCTGAGAAGTCACTGAACAGCCATTTAAACTTCATTATAATCTCTTGAGTATTTTTCTGAAAGTGACTCCTTGACTTTAGTAGACCACTCCAAAGATTCCTCTCACTGACATGAGCAGTTACTCCTTTTTTTTTCCAACTTCCAGTTCCTTGGAAAAGATCTTTACTTCCAGTCCAGCGTTAAAAGAAAGGAAAAATCACCACCCATCCCTACCCCAGAAAGCTTCTCTGTATTCCTCTTGCCTCTTGAGGTGTAATGAACCTGCAAAACCAACAACCTCTGAGCAAGCATCATTCCCATATATAAGAGCAGCAAGCAAAAGCAGTTGGCTCTGATGGGAGTAGCCTTCAGTCAATAGCATGCATCCCCCGACCCCTTTGAAAAATGGCCTGACAGAATGAGCATCCCATCTCAAGAAAGGCAGAGGAGCCATTAGTGAAAGCAAGAAAGTTAGTTTTACATCTCATTCGAAAGATGGATTCACTGCCTTCCTCCTAGTCCAGGTGGGTGAGTTAGTTTAGAGTAGAATTTGTCTGCCCTCACTGAAAACTCCGGTTAGGCAATGAATTATTCCAAGTAAATTACGTGTATCGATCCCCTCCCCTTTCTGACACTTTGCAGATATTGCTATCAAATCATGCTCCATGCAAGTGTCAGTTTTTGCTACAGACATCTGAAGATGGGATCAAATATTCCCTTGAGTTTCTCAGCATCTAATAAAAACTCCCAGGCATAGCAGAACTTGGGGAAAGCAGACAACACAGCCCAGTGATGAGGTGACTACTGGGGACACAGCATGTGTTGTGTATGAAAACACTAAAGTGGGTTGACACCTCTTCATCAAATAACAAGTAGCCAAGATTACAGTTGGTGACTCAACTTTAGTCAAGATTACAGTTTGTGACTCAACTTTAGCCAAGATTACAGTTTGTGACTCAACTTTAGCCAAGATTACAGTTTGTGACTCAACTTTAGCCAAGGTTATAGTTTGCGACTCAATGTTTGCTTTATGTTACAAGCAAACATATCCAAACAAAGACCAGGTGTAGGAGCATGGAGTGATATTGTGGATATATCCCGGTTCTGGCAGAACCATTGGGTCACATTGCACAATGCTTTCATTGACTGCCAAAGATTTACATCATATAGACCATATCCTAAACAGGGTCTGATTCTTCCACGTGCATGGATTTCCATCCTCATTATGGACCAAGTATTATCACCCCACCCAAAAGAAGTCCAACTGAAATTCTAATCTCCAGTTGGATGGTAGTAGGATGCAGGACCTTACCCTTAGGTAGTACTCAGGTCATCAGTGTGGAGCCATCCTGAATGGGACTAAGGAGAAGATGGCAAATGTAAAGCCAGGACACAAGGTCTCACCTGACACCAGCTATACAAGCATTTTAATTGGACATGGACAGAGTGCCAGCCTCCTAAACCATGAGAAGTATATTTCAGTTGTCTAATGCACCCATCTATGGTATTCTGTAATGGCACCCCAAACTGACTGAGTACCCACCATAATGATGAGACAACCATTTCTAACTAATAAATTCTTAATCATTAAAAGTAAAAGATTTTTTTTTTGCCTTACTCAGTTTGAACTGACTTTTTGACCAAAAACCTATTATATTAAAACTGTCAAGTGCATTCTAAGAATGGATAACTTAAAGATAAAGGGTCTAGAGATTTTGGTCCCGATCTAACAAATATAATAGTAAAGTATTGTTTTATCTTTATTAAAGTCCTGACTGCATGGGGACATACTTGTGGGTGAAAGCATATAATATCTGAGTTGAATTTGCTTTAAAAAATTCCAATGGGATGGAGGGAAGCAAGGAAGATAGGTAGAACAAGCTTAGATACAGCTTCATTATTATTTTACTAGGTAATGGTACACAGGAAGGCTCATAACAATAGTTCTTGAATGCATTAAAATTATCTGAAAGGACTGTTAAAACACAGTGTCTTAGGGTTTTACTGATGTGAACAGACACCATGACCAAAGCAAGTCTTATAAAGGACAACATTTAATTGGGAATGGCTTACAGGTTCAGAGATTCAGTCCAGTATCATCAAAGCAGGAACATGGTAGCATCCAGGCAGGCATGGTGCAGGAAGATCTGAGAATTCTACATCTTCATCTGAAGGCTTCTAGCAGAATATTGACTTCCAGGTAGCTAGAAAAGGGGTCTTAAAGCCCACACCCACAGTGACACACCTACTCCAACAGGGCCACAGCTTCTAATACTGCTACACCCTGGGCCAAGCATCACACACAGCATCAGGGATTCCGATTCAAGTTCAGAATTCCCACTGCAAGAAGTGTTAGATAGGGTGTTGTTGTTTGGGCTGTTGTTGTTGTCTCTGACCCTGTGACGAACACCTGAGAGCAGTAACCAAAGGCGGGAAAGGTTTGTGTGGGCTTCCAGTTTCAGAGTTTTAGCTCATGTTGGCTAGCTCTGTTGTTTCTGAGCTGTGGTGCAGCAGGGAAGAACAACATGGCACAAGGGCATTCGCAGAGCAGAGCTGCTCTCTCATAGCAGCAGCAAGGGAGGGAGAAGGGGGTCAGGACCAGATGTGCCCTTTCTAGGCATGCCTCCAGTGATCAACTTCCTTGAGCAAAGGTTTGCTTCTTAAAACTCTCTTCCAAAGAGTACCACAAACTGGGAACCAGGATAAGGGAACATAGGCCCGCGGGGGAGCGTCCCATATTCAAAGCATAACACAGGGATGCTGATACTGTAGCCTAAGGACCTCATGTTGTGATTCACCATATTATATTTACCCTCTTTTTTTATGTGATCAAAAGAAAAAAGTCAAAATCAAGTGGAGCTGTACTGAGCTGGCGCCAAAAACACAGGAGGCCGGAGAAATTGTCTCTGCTACTACCGACTTCCAATCTCAGTCAGTCAGCAGCTGAAAAGATGAAGAAGAGACACAGACTTCAGGAAAACACTGAACCATCAACTTTATTCAAATTGGTTCTAGTGTGGGGAAAATTAATGTTGGTTTTCCTCATTTACTTTGAACCTATGTCTGCACAATTGTTATAGAGTGTGACAGCTTCTGAGCTGGTTGGGGATTGTGTAGTTAAGCAATATGAATAACCAGAGATTCTGTTTTTATGTGAATGCTCCAGTTAGGTGGTGATTTACAGAGACTGATGGCATCACCTTCCCACATTTGCCTGAGATTCAGGTTGGGTTCAAAATAGCCAGAAATATTTCTCTCCAGCCTTCAGGTGCATCTGCTTAGAGTTAACAAATGTGAAATTTTCTCCAACTGGGTCTAAATCCATTGGGTGGTGAACAAAGAGAATCCCAAAGCACAGGTATCCAAAGGACACCAGGGGTTCTAACTGAATTTCATTTATTTTTATACTATCTAGCAAACAATTACCATATGCCAGACATTGAGTTTAATATACCTAGGAATATGCAAGTATAATAGTCAAAAGAAATGATCCTAAGCCTTGAAGATCTCACATCTAGTTTTGGAAATACATAAACACAATTATAATATAACAGTTGTATAACAAGCAATTGTAAGGACACAAAAAACCTAGGTGAAGATGATACTCATACCATGCAAGTAAGAGTAGAGAAACTAAGCAGGGTGTATTTATGTATTTAGGTGTATGTGTGTGCGTGTGTGTAATAACAATGAAAAATCAGGTCATGGATTTGAAAAAGGAACAAATAGGTATATACGGAAAGTTTAGAAGAAAGGGGAAAAAAGGAAAAATGATGTGATAATATTACAGTCACAAAATATAAAAGATAATTTTTACAAAGAAGCTATTCATTTTTGGCCAAGAGGGAGAAGCAGAGAAGGACCCCACAGCCCACCCCCCGCCAAGTGACATTTGCTGTGGTTTGGATAAATGTCTTTCCCAGTGGCCCATGGGGTAAAAGGTTTGATCTGCAGCACAAAGTGCTAATGAGAGGTGGCAGAACCTTGAGTGGTGGGTCACCGAGTGTCATACATGGGAGTTTGCTTTTATGAGGGATCCTTGTCTCTCTTTTTTCTCTTCATTTCCTGGCTCATGAGGTGAGCATTTTTGTCCTGACACATGCTTCAGCCATGATGTGCTGCTCACCACTGGTCCAAAACAACGAAGCCTTTGATTACAGAGCAGTCTCCAAATCTGAGCCAGAACCCTCCTTTGCTCTTTGTAAGTTGATTATCTCTCAGTGTTTAATTACAATAACAGAAAGCTGATTTGTACAGCATTCCACCTGATTCAAGGAACATCTGCCATTTGTTAGGGGGGACAGAATAAAGTGGGGAAGAGAGAGAGAGAGCACAGCAGAGAGAGGCAACAGTACAATCAACTGTGCAGTCAGGACACGATGACTGGAATCCGAGAGGTGATTTGGTACAATTAAAGTTCACGTTGCAAAGGAGAAGGATGAGACCAGAAAGGCATGCAGGTTTGACCTGCACTCCACGGTGCAACATAAACATGCGTGCTCTGTTTTAAGGACTTGATAGATTGAATTATGTCCCCTCAAATTCTTATGGCAAATATTGCTATATTTGGAGATAAAGCCTATGGGTATCATTAAAGGTAAATTAGGCATAAAATACAGGTAACAAAAGAGTGGATGTTGGCCACATAAGGACAAAGAAGGGTGTACCAAATCCGAAGAAAGGCCAAACAAGTCCATAACAAGAAAATGGCTGCAACGGTACAAGAAAGAGACTTTTACCAGACCCTGGCCATGATGGCGCCTTGAAAGTGGACTTCCAGTCCTTCAAAACTGAAGGGAAAAAAAAAAAGAGTTTTTTTTTTTTCTCTTAAATCATCAGTCAGTAAGATACTGTTACAGCTTCATAAGAAGACCAAGATGGCTGCTTTATATTTTTAAGCATGAGAAAATATTACAGAAACGAATTCCAACAGTAGATTAGTAGGTTAAATGGGAGGGGGGCATATTTGTCAGGGGACTATCCTACAAAGAGAGGATGTATGGATTCAGGTAGACACGAAAGAAGTTGAGCCTTGGGCTGAGGAGTTCAGTTCGTTGCTAGTGTGTAAACAGTAAAGTGGTGCGTGTATGTCTGCATGGGTGCATATATGCACGTGTGTGTACTCATGCAATTTTGCACATTATAATTTTTATAACAAGTATGTGGAAGTTTATTATTTTAGTATGTGAATATGGGAAAGAAGAGGAAGAAAGGAAAATATATATGCATACATATATATATGAGAAGAGAAAGAGACTTGCTATAGTAAAACACTCATGGGGACTTCATGTGGAATGCAGCTAGCTATTCTCTTAGTTGCATGAAAGTTGACTAATTTATAACATAGGCTTAGGTGGGGGCATGCAGATAAAGAGAAAAAGAATAAATGCAGTATAATTTCTCTGACTTTGAATACCAAAAATTAGTCATATAACAGGGATTTCGTTTTGTCTTCCAATATTTTCTACATAATTAGCTTATTCGTATACACAAAAAGCACACATGGCATATTTCAAAATGATACCAGACCTGTTCTTATCTCTGAATAAGAATGCTGAGCTTTTTCCCACTTCTGTCCCTAGAGCTTGGATGCAGGTCTTGGCCTGTGTACTCAGCTAGCAATGAAACAAAGCACAGTGCACCCCCACCTCCTTTTGTAACACTCTCCCTGCCTTCTGGGCCTTTGCTGGGAGAGATAATGCCTCTCCCATGTGAACTGAATGCCCGGTGCCCTGAATGCATGAGTGTGTCAAGGCTAAACAGGTCTATTGTTCTTAAACAGCACTGCCAGAGAATCATATTCTTGTGCAGAATGATGCTGAAGAGATAAAAATATCTTTCATTTCTATAGTGCCATGCATCTTAAAGTGGGTTCCACATTTCACAGACTATATATAGGCTCAATTCATTACCCAGCCCCATAAAATACAGCCAGAGCATGGCAGGCACATGCCAGATGTTTGACAATGACCTAATAACAGAGTGAGGATGAAGTTAAATTGGATTTAGAAAACAGGAGGCAAGATGTGGGCCACTAGGTAAAGCTTTGTTATCCATTCAACAGTGTGTTTGGTGTTTCTTGCCTACCAGAACGAGAGCAGAGGCACAAGCAAGCTAGAGTGATGCTCTTCCTACACTCATCGAGTAGCCAGGGTATCAGAGAAAAGATGTTTTGCAGTAAAATGTGATTCACGTTAGGATCAAGTGCAAAGTGCTGTGGCCGTCACAGACGCTAAAGGAATTCTTTTCCCATCAGCTACACTGCCATCATCACTCTCTTGTTAATAAAGGGTTTGCATTCAACATAATGATAGGATTCATGTTGAAGAAAATCTATTCTGGAATCCAGAACCCAGATTGCATGTGAGCATGGTAAGGGGGAAAATAAGGAGAAGAGGAGAGCACACAAGCAAGTCGTGGATCCAGAGTAGAATGAATTTGAAGCCGGTGAAAGTTGGAACCCATGACATCAGAGGGGCCCCAAGAGAGTTCATGGCTACAGCCGATTTCCCAGGGATGGACACCTGAAAATAAACTACCCTAACACTGATAACGTTGGTGACACCACTGTTGATCTCTCCGTGCCGAGAACTGTGGCCTGTCAAAATCAGAAGGGTTTGTTTGAGGAGGACCTCAAAGATCTGTAGGTTCAGACTAGTCATTTTATAAGTGAAGAAGACATAGCCATGTTCATTAAATATGCATAGCCATTAGCAATGTCCAGGACAGGGGCCAGTCCAGAGGCTGACCTAATCTTTGGGGAATCAGGTGGGCTTTAACAAGTACTCTTTAAAAGCTGAACACCTGGCTCCTCCGGCCATTTCCACTACAACAGAGAGACCAACCACAGCGAACAGGGGTTAAGGTCTTATAATCCAGCTACACCTATGTGAGCAAG
Source organism: Mus musculus (assembly GCF_000001635.26). Classification (NCBI taxonomy): domain Eukaryota; kingdom Metazoa; phylum Chordata; class Mammalia; order Rodentia; family Muridae; genus Mus; species Mus musculus. Next base: position 34,484,667 of record NC_000075.6, read on the forward strand.
AAATGTAGCTCAGAGAAATGAAAAAGAAATAGGCTAGAAGATTGTCCCTGCCCGGGTCAGATGGCTGCCACCCAGAGAGGGCCTCTGCAAACCATTTGGTTTCTAGAAGTGTATGTAGTTTCCAGCCCTTATTAACTTCACTAGGCATGGAGAGTCAGCTTACTCTGAGCTCCCAGTAGGGACCCCTTCAAAATGTGTTAAATCTCTGGGCAAGAAGGTTTCAACCAGAACAGGCAGAATGTGTAAAAATCAAAAGAATGTGGTTTATAATGTATGTACTGCAAAGACGTCATAAGTTGGGAATTCGGTGCTGACTGCCTGACTCGTAAAGAAGCCGTTCCTTCTCCTTAGGGGGTCCTACGTATGCACATGGGTACATTGAGACAATGTGTGGTGGGGGTGGGGAGCCAGTAGAGTACCAGCAGAGGCTCTAGGCCACAAGATGCCCTGTGTCCTGACTTTTTTAGTTCTGTAGTTCCTTGCCCTATCAGGCAAATCAACCCGATCCCATCTAAAAAAGATGATCTGCGATAGATGATGACCTTCAGGGCAATTTCTTTCTTATTAAAAAGCCAGTGTGGTGTTTCATGGTTTTTCCTGGGTGTATACCTCTCCCCCAAATAAAGGACAAACTTTGCAAGAAGAGGAAATCAAATACTCTTTCTACACGCCTTAAAATCTCCAATTGAGCATTAGCAGAAAACCTGGGCAATAGATGTTATTGGTAGTGGACAGAGAGCCACGACAGTCATTGAAAAATGGCCACTGGGACCATAATAAGCCTGAGTCTGTAGAGTCCTTTGATTTCATCGTGGCTTAGTGGGGAGCAGAGGACATGCTCACTGCCAGAGAGCAGGACTTGGAAGCTATCCGATGGGGGCTTGGTCCTTCTGCAACTTCTTGGCCAGCAAGTAGCAGAACTGGAAGGTACGTGCGATTCTCTGTGGACACCTAGCAGCACGCGGCTCTCTGAGAGATCTCCCAGCTTACCCCGCAGGAAACTAAGCGGAGGTAGGGGACCGAGGGGGGGGGGGTATTCAAAGGACAGAGCACTTGGTGCTAAGGGCCTGGGGACCAGGTCCGGGGGCCTAGTGAAGTCCCCCTCCCAGGCTATAAGCCTGGAGAAGAAAGACTGGAGAGGGTGCCACCTGCTGGTGAGGGACCCAGCCTTTCACAGTGGACTCCAAGGAGACCTGGAGTCTGTCTGTGTTGAAAGCTGAATTTAGGCTGCTTCCCAAGTTGCTGGCTTTCTGCAATCTCTTGATAGCTACCATTCCCGGTGGCTTTGTGCTCTGAGACTCCGTCCTCTGCGTATCACCCCCTAGATGGTGAGGCTGCCTGCAGGGATGGTGCTCACCCTCCTTGCCCCTCTTGGATGCGCACTACCGGTCTAAGGACTCTCCAAGCTTCTCCATCAGGTGGAGCCGTCCTCTCATCGCCTGCCTCCCTCCTCCCTCGCAGCGAACTGCGAGCAGGCCATCCTACAGAGCCGGGAGGTTAACCGAGCCCCCGGAGGAGGTGAGGCCGCCAGCCTGCGCGGGCGGAGATGGCGGGGCCTCCGTCGGGGCCGGCGCCGGCGCCAGAGCCCGGCAGCCTGTGGGTCCTGCAGGTATCGCTCGCCTTCTCTCTGCCCCACGTGGTAGCCGCGGAAGATTGCCGTTGGTTTTCCGGCACTCAGGATTTAAACGCCTCCTGGTCCTTTTAGAAGCAGTCCTCTCATTACTTAATCCAAGCCTTTTCTCTTTCTGCGGGAGACCGGAGGCTGAGGGAGGGAGTGAATGGGGTCCGGGGTTGGGGGAAACACACCCTGCTGGCTAGAAAAGGGGAGGGTCCGCAACCAGCGTAGGGGGTCACTAGGCGGATCCTGGAGACAAGATCCAAAGCAAAACGTGGTCCTCCCAACCTTGGACTCCCACTCCTCTCTTCCAAGAGTGAGCTTGCCTTGCCGGTATGGTGTGCATACACTGCTATGTGTTTCTGATGACCAGCCGTGTATTGCACACTTCACTGGCCTCACGACCCTGTTTTTTAAAATATTTCCCCCAGAGGGGCTGAATTAAACCTGGGCCGCGGGCCATTTAGAAGCTTGCAATGAAAATTAACCAACAGCTGAGAGGATAAATCTTTAGTTAAAATATCAAATGCTGCCTGGGCAGGTACATTCCTTCTACATCTTAGCAGGTTCGGTTTGGCCTTTGAAGTGGGACTCAGACCTTTCATCTCCCTTAGTCCTGAATATTTAGTGAAAAACTGCTGCTGATGTTCAACACTATATATGCCAGATCCTCACCCTTCATATATCGCATATGCTACTTGGGATTAATACCCATCTTTTGCGTGTTTCTGATTTACCTCTTGTGCTTTATTGCATTATCTCTTCTATGCCAAGCTAATGGAGCAAGGCTATGCTAATGTTGCTTCTGTGCCTTGCAAATTTGGCTGATGGGGCTGCCTCTGCTATTCAACATCTTCACACACACACACACACACACACACACACACACACACACACACATGCTTATAGATTTCCCTTTGATATGTTTAACAGCCTCTAAGAGATGTAGTTAAACAAACTGTTATGATAAGAATGGAAAAGTCAAGAAAGCATACACCTACTAATTTATAGATCTTGAATGTCACTGCCAGGTGTCAGCTCCTACCAGTACACACTTATGCATACGTCCCTGCTTCTTTGTTGTTCATAAATTCTAAGAAACATTTTTTAACATCCATGTGGAAACTCAGAGTTGGAATGTGCCTTGCAGTCAGCAAAGCCCCATATCTGTAATACTGATGGAAGGGTAAGAGATCCCTAAAAGGACTCCCTAAGGTCCAAAGACTGCAGAAAGTAATGATTGATTTTGTAATTGAATGTTGAATGACGCACATTGAGAAAGCATCTTTCATTTTCCCCATCTCTCCCTTTAGTCCCTCTTCACCCACTCTCTATAACACTGCATATTTTTATGTGTTGCTTTGTAAGATACTTAGAGTTTGTGTCTTGTATGCACTCAACTTCCACTTTGGATCACAAGCTCCTGGAGGCATGGTCAATTTTACTTTCCCCCATGGCATGCCTAAATGTGTATCAAGTAAATAGACCTAGAAAAATTCATGTTGCTATCATGGAGGACATGGAGTTTGATTTGAGTGTGGATTTCATGACAGGTAAAAGACTTGCAGGTTTTTAAGAAATTGTTGCCTATGACCTTGGCCTCTCCTTGGCAATCAAACTCACAGCACCTTTTGGAGAAGAGGCATCCTTATAGTGATGGAGTGCTCATTAGAGGAGAGAGGCTCAAATGCAAAGACAGACTGCTGCCTGTCCTTGTTAGGGGAGACACAGACTGGGATAATAGTAATAAATAGGTATGTGTCACAAACCTGCCTGCGTTCGCTCTTAACTCCTGCATTTTGTTTTCTAGGAGCAGTGCAAGCAAACTAAGATCCAAACACCCAGGGCTTATCAATTCCAACCCCCTCCTCCACTCCTCTACCCCCCCCCACACACACACATACACACAAACCACCACCATCACCCCAGTCACCACATCACACACGCACACAACACACACACACACACACACACACACACACACACACACACACCAAGAAAGTCCCCCAAATGCAAAGCCTGCCCTGCTTGTGCTTATCTCAACTCCCTAGCCTTGGCTACACACACTGGCTAAGTCCCTGCTGGGGAAAGATGCACCCCTGACTACCTTTTAGCCCAGTTGCCAGTCCCTAGTGCAACAGCAAGGCAGGCACATTTTGATGCATGTGCACGAGTCTAATCATCGGTAACTTCACTCCCGTTTAACAACATTACATCGTGTGAACAGAAAGTCACAGCTCCGCTCGGTGCTCACTATACGTTCTGGTCAATAATGGTAACAAAAGCAGAGTATCCCCCTGTTTAGGGAAAAGAAGAAAAGCACAGCCTTTCTGCAACCCTCCCGTTTTGCAAAGCGTTCCCCTTTCCAAGTGTTTCCTCTTTAATTATGACCTGTTTCCCCTCCCTCTTCCCCCCGCCCCAGCTTCTGTGAAAGGAGCCCTTCTGTCACTCGTCACTCGCTTGCTCGCTCGCCCGCTCGCTAGCTCGTTCGCTCGCTGTGGGAGGAGCCCGCCAGAGGAAGCCGTGTGCCTGGGATGCCAAGAACCAGAGAATGGATCTGCTCCGAGTGGGCACATTGCTAAGGATCCCGGCTTCCCGAGGCGACTGAAAACAAGCATTTGGTTTCGGCTGCCTGCAGATACCCGGAGACACAACGAGACCTAAGCGGACCAGAGGAGGGACAGACCGACTGACAGATAGATGGTCGGCGCGAACCCTGGAGGACCGGCGGCGGAGGCTGAGCACCGCGAGCCCAGCCGCCGCGCTTGAAGAGAAACTAACTGCACACCCAAGTTGCCCGCCGGCTGCCCGCGCGCTGAGGAATGAGACCTTTCCAGCTGGATTTGCTCTTCCTCTGCTTCTTCCTCTTCAGTCAAGGTAGGAACCCGGCGCGCCGGAGTTGGAGCAAAGTCGGCGGCGGCGGCGGCGGCGGCAGCGGAGGGCGCGGGTGGCTGAGGGCTGAGGGCTGAGAGCTGGGAGGTGGACAGGCTCGGGAACTCGTACTAGCTGAGGGTCTTGGTGCCGGCCCATTGGCAGTTAAGTAGCATTGCTTCTTTGCATTTGCAAATGCTACAAAATGGAACTGTGGGTTTCCCTTCGGAAGGAAGGGGCTGGGAGAACAGGGGAGGCTGCACTTTCTCGTCTTTCTTGTCCACGTCCAACTCCAACTCTCCGATGCATGTAAGTTCTTTATGCACCCGGTATATTAATTAGGTAACATCCGTGTGGCTAGGCCATTCGGAACTTCTGGGTGCCTGCTCGCCTTTCTAGCCAGGTTGGAAAAGGGGAGCCTGGCGTAGGTGGAGATTTCAGTTTCAGTAAGGTCTAACTTGCCCGGGTGTGTTTAAAGCAAATGTGCGAGGTCTGCACAGTTGCAGAAAGGGATGCGATTAGGGAAGGTTCTGAGGCGGGTATTTACAGTGGCTGGGGAAAAGAACGCTTGTAAAGAGTTACATTGAATGTCACCCATTTCCCTGAGCAAGGCTGAATTCTGAATCCTACCAAGCACTGGATTAGGTGTATGAAATGGAATTTCGCCCCTGGTGCCGATTGCTTCCTTTCTGCAATCCTAGCAGGTGGACTCTCCAGAAAGAACTTTGCTACCTCTGGGATCCTTGCCACTGAGAGTCATGGGGTGGGTCATGGTGGAGGGAGGACTAAGCACGCGCCTACTTAGCTAAAGGCATCAACAGTCACCTGTGGAATTAAGACTGAAAGAGCCAAGTCAACCCATTCCGTCCCACTCTTTTGGAATGGCAGTGCCACCTCTGCCATCTGAGGCAGCATGTGTGCCTGCCAGCACAGCTCTTGGAGGGACAGGACTTTCAGAAAAAAAAAAAAAATCCACAACAGAGAACATCCATCTGTTGATTAAATGAAGGGTAAAAGTTTTTAAGAAAGCAGAACATCGCCATGGGTGGCTGCCTGTGCAAACAGTGTGTACCCCTTGCTTCTCTTGTCAGGAGAAGCCAAATATAAGTAAAACCAGGCTTCCTTCTCCCTTTCCCCGGTCCTTGTTGTCACTGTAGATTTCCCACTTATCCATGCAGGTCAAACTTTGCAGTTATCACTCCTGATTAAACTCGAGGGACCCCTCCCCTTAGAAGTATGTATAAAGCATGTTTATGCAGATTTATAATGAGCTCACACTTATACATTCATATGGGTTGTGGGCATCTCCCCAGGAACCCCTACAGCAACATGAGGACAAACAGCCTTTGCACACACACACATACACACACATATAGTGACTCTCATTCTCCGTTGCCTCTTAACTAATTCACTTGGAAAGTTTCCTGTAGAATGTGTAAGAGAAGAAGGGGCCCTTACAACACACACACACACACACATACAGATTTGCATAGATTTTTTTTGTGTGAGCCTTTTGTATTTTTAGAAGCTTGATCAGTACTTTCTCAGATTGGCTTGTGCATCCTATAGGTGTCTAAAGTGCTTCCCTGCCTGCCTGAATCATTATAGAATGTATTTTCTACTGGGCTTGATCCTTTCTCCGTACCAAGCTATTTCTTGACTGCCTCATATGAATCTTTAAATATTTACCTACCAAGGGTAAATGCTCTGTTTCATCCACTCTTAGCTCTGAGGGCAGTAGGAAGAAACCACAGCCCCATGCAATCTGTATCATCTCCTGAACTCTTGGTGTTCTGAAGTTGGTTTGCAGTGTCCAACAATGGATGTTTAGTCCATAAAGTTCCAAAGCAGCCTCAAAAAGTCTCTGAGAAAGGTGCAGGGCCAGGCAACCTAAGCTTCCTGTTCTGGGCACTAGAAATCATGTGTGGGGGAGCAGCACCATGCAGTTAGGAGGGAAGATGTTTGATTGGTTCATTGCAATGTGATAGCAAGATCTTTTGACTTGAGTCCTGAACACACAAAATATATGCATATATATTACATTTCTCTACTTTTGTGTGTCTGCTCTCATGGAGGTGGATGCGAAGGTGTCGTCAGAGGAGAACTTGCAGAGTTGGTTGTCTCCTTCCACCATGTAGTTTCTGGGGATGGAATTCAGTTCACCAGGCTTGGTGGCAAGCACGTTTATCCACTGAGCCATCTCTCTGGCCTTAATCCACATTAAAAATATGGGTGTTGTGCAGAGTATTGTAAATTCTCCCAGAAGATTCTGTTTAAGTGTGCGTGCACATGTGTGTGTGTGTGTGTGTGTGTGTGTGTGTGTGTGTGTGTATCCTAGTACCATATCATACCTACTGTCATGCATTAAACTATTAGATAGAGCAGAGCTACCTTCAACAGGACATGGAAAGACTAGCCCATGGGATTCTAGAGGGAGAGGGTCCCTACTGTGATTCTCTAACCAAGGAGTGAGGTTGTTACCACAATGGCACTCCCTCTACACACACATACACACACACACACACACACACACAGAGAGAGAGAGAGAGAGAGAGAGAGAGAGAGAGAGAGAGAGAGAGAGAGAGAGAGAGAGAGAGAACCACTTGCCTGGACCCTGCTTCCTACACACTAAACCCTCTGGACGTTTTCCCACAAAAATGTATAAAGGATCAGGACAATCCTTCATTCAGAGAGAACAAGGAGCCAGGGGTCTCAGTAGGACTTTATGTGGCATGCTGAAGGCATGGCCATCTGCTACCCAGCACTTGTCCCAGTGGGGATCTGTGTGTCTTCTTGGAGTTCTGAGAAGGCAGTTCTCATCATTCCTTTTCCCAGGACCCAGAGCGCCCCAATGCTGTGAAATTTCCATTAGCATGTGGGTAAACCCCTAAAGTACATCTCAATCCTCCCTGCTCTCCTGGATTTTTGACTAATTCACTTTTACTTTGTCCCACAACCCTTGAGAGAGGGCAGAAGATAGCATAGTTGATGTCAGTAACGTCCTACCTCTTCTAAAGTTTGGGCTTCTCCTGTAGATTGAGATCAACTATTGCTTTCTTTGTAAGGTAGCAGTAGAAAAGTCAAGAGACAGTTCTCTGTTCTCACCCTGCCAGTGTCTCTCAGTTTGGCCCTGATAGGGGATGGAGAGCTGCCAGCATATGCTGTTTGAGAGTTTCTCTCTCTCACTGGGGATGCCTCTCCCCTCAGCTGTCAGGATGGCCAAGCTTTGTATAGAGAAGGATAATGTCACAGCACAATTTGCCTCCCACAGAGAAACGGTATGTTCTGCCCCCGGGGTGAAGAAGAACTGATTCCCTTGTCATCCATAAACTTAGAACTTGCTACATTTTTCCCTTTATTATTTCAGTTCACCACAGCCATTTCCTTCTATGTCCTCCTTAATCTTCCAGCCTCATTCCATCTACCCTGCACACACACATCTTAGGTGACTTTGAAGGAATAGGGTCTCAGCAGGACTGAAGACTCCCTGCTTTTCTTGCATCTTCGGTTCTGAGACAGTTTGGGCGATGTACAGTGGTACAGACATGGTGGCTTCTGCTGCCCATGCTCTAAGAAGAGTGTTTTCTCCATGTACTGGCATTCCACTTGGAATTCCCAGAGAGTCGTGTCGTGTCCTGTCCTGTCCTGGGATGGAATGGTCACAGGATTCCACCTCTGCCCTACCCCGAATGCGTGTTTGCTTTGTCTATGCTCCTCGCTGTTCCGAACATTTAGAGTAAAAATAAACTCATATTTTACCTGTAAGTAGCATCCCCTACCAGAATATCTGTTTGGGATCCACCTCCTTAATAGATGCTCTCCTGATGAACAGGGCACATCAAAAGGAGAACCAGGTAGCCATTGGATGGCAGAGTTATAAGAAACCTGAATCTCCAAGGAAACAGAAGAACATCAGATAGAGGGTGAACAGACTGAGTGAGGAGAGCTGGCTTGGTGCAGGAGCCAGAGGGGTGACAGTAAGCATGGAGGAGAGGAGCCACTGCAAGGAGGTCAAATTTGCCAAGAGCTCTCATGGGGAAAGGAGGGAAGAGGAGGAGCTTGGGTAAAGAACACAAACCTGTTAGACAGGGCTCCCAAAATGAAGTGGAGGGAAAAGGGTTCAGTTCAGAGGATAATCAGAAAAATAAACTTTGAGTGAACAACTCTAGGGGTACTTAACCCTAAGGGTACTTAACTCTGGGGTACTTAATTCTAGGGGTACCTGTCCTTGCTCAGAATGAAAGATAAACAGTGATGAGTATGAGCCTTTCTGCTCCTGGCACCCCAGTGGCATAGCATCTAGGGGAGGGAGAATCACTTCTTTTATCTTGAAAGGTCAGAGCACTACTGCCAAGGACATGGAACCACTTCTTTAATAAACCTTCTGGGTGGGGAAATGGAGCCTGCCTGTAGGGGATGGGGGTGGCTTCAGTGGTTGCTGCCCAACAGGGAGCCCTCAGATCTATTGAGGATGGAATAGAAGCTCCCCAGGGGCACAGGGGTGTGTGTTGAAGGGGAGGGGGGTCAGCATCATAGCATGACACCGAGAGGATGCCATGGGTACAGAAAGGAGGATCTGGCTCAGAGCATGGCAGCAGTGAGCTAGGCATTGTACCAAGGAGCAGCCTTTCCTGGTGTGTGTGCCTCTGTTGGTGGAAGCCAGGACCAGCAGGAGATGGGGTGGAGCCGTGGATTAGGCCTGAAGATGCAATTTTTCATTTTTGTTTAGCCCAGTAGGGGTGACTTAGGCAGTATTATATTGCAGACCCAAAAAAAGCACATGAATAATCCAGAGTGAATTCAAGAGATTTCAATAGCAAAATAATAACAATACTAATGATACCTTTGATTTGTAGAGTACTTTTCTTCCAAGGAGATAAAAAAGATAAACTGTTTTGGAAACAGGAACGAGAAAAAAAATAAAATTGCCTTTGATGGAGGAGTTGAGAGAAGGGCCAAGAATACTTGTTTTAAGGTCTTAATGGAGATGGGGATGGTGGGGGGAGCGAGGTGGGCAAGCAGAAGATCTCAGCTGCAAGCAGCTCTTATCACTGGAAGATGCTAAGATGTTTTCTAGGTGGAAAAACAACTCAGACATCTTTAAAATCACGGTCAATCAAGAGACAGAGAAGCCCTGAATGTCACCTGTGCCTGTTCCTAGCCCTGTTCTAATCCGATCGAAGAGGAGCTAGGTGAAGTGATGCACACACCTTTACCTATGCTTGATTCACCATGGCACCAATCCTCACTTCAGGGGTGGCTCTTGTAGCCCCAGTTTTTTCTCAAGGCCAATGTATGTGCCAGAATCCTTAGTTCCTCAGGGTTCACCTGGGGCTGCTGTGCTAGGGGCTGTTCACTGCCTGGAGTTCAGTGAGCCATCAATGCTACCTGTAAGGGAGAGGGGAGCCAGTGCCCTGTGCCTGGGTTCTCAGGGCTTCACCCGCATTGCAAATAGAAGAGGGCTTTATTTCCAGTTCAAGGAATGAAGTGCGAGCCGACTTCACTGGCACATAGCACTATTCCATATGTCATTGTGTGGCATTTTCTTTCCCTGAGGGGAAATCAGAATTTACCCAGTTAGGTATGCACATCAAGTGAGACTTTAGATACTTCTAGATCATTAAAATGCTTCTCTCCCAGGCACACAAGGGATGCTGTGCTCTGCTTTCTGCCAGAATTTTAGTACTAAGCATGACAGAACTTTGACCTCATATACACACCCCTCCAAACCCACTCTGTGCTGTAGAGTGAAAAGTCACAGGAAGGCTTAGTGAAGACACCAAAATGCACTTTGATCCACATCCTGCTTTGCAGAGCTTAGCATCAAACAGCATGCTTATCACTGCCCCCTTCTCCTCTCCCACAGGTAAAGAATAAGAATTCTGGCGGTATACTTCCAGAAGTCGGTAAATGTCAATATTGGATAAGTGTTTCCTTTATATCATGGCAATTTAGCATAAGCTGCTTGGAAACAAATATCTTCCGCAAGCATACAGTGTTTCAGTGAGTACACAGTCAATGCTACTATGAGGATTAAATAAATGTCAGCATTCTCTGGGTATGCTTGGTAACAAGTTTATGCCTTGGAATGGTGGCCAGTATGGATGGATAGTGTGCCTTCCATCGTTCTTTTGTTGGGGCCCATGTGGGTTCTAGTGAGTGAGCGGGAAGCAATCATCTACTCCTTCCTGGGCATACCAGCCAAGGATGTGGTCACAGACACTTCCCACGTACCCTGAGGGGCTTCTGTTGGCAATCTAGAAGTCTCTGCATGTCGTCCTACACCCTTGCACGTGTGTACACAGACCTGCCTGTGTCTCTACTGCCAAGGTCAAGCAAATTTGCCCGATTCTGGGATTTGGATGGTTAGAACTAACCATTAGATTTTGCATGAGTCTGTCTTAGACAGATCAAGTTGAATAGCCTAGGTGATCTGCTCCCTTGAGGAAAAGCACGGGGTGGCTGTTTCTAGTTGAGATTCTTCTCAACCGCTGCTGACATTGTGGGAACTGAAAATAGGAGAGCGAACGCACATGACCTTTACCCTTTCAACTCTCCCCTCAGGCATTCCATAGGGTCTAATGTCTCAGGGAACAAAGTCGATTGTTCCTTATTTTACGAGCAAATAGTGTTATTCTGTGACAAGAAGCTCAGCTATAGACCATTCATGTAGCACTGGTTTTAGGCCTACTGTGTGGTAGGTGTGGTGTCAGAGACTGCTGTGGAAATAGGTGAGGCCATATTTCTGGACAGAGAGGCAACACTTCCACGAAGGCTATAGAATGATGCTCTACAAACAGCAGAGACAGCCCAGGGCATCATAAAAGGGTGTCCAGAAGAGATGCCATGCGTGCTTGCTCTTAAAAGATGTATAGGTGTGCTCTGGGTAAAGCATGAAGCAAGTAGTCCGGGCTGTACCTGGGAGTGTGCACAGGCAGGAGGACTGAAGAGAATATGGCATACTTAGCAGCAGAGCCTAGAATGGATGTGTTTGAAAGGAGAGAGGAGCCTTGGGGAAGGCAAAGCTGGCTGGCTCATGGCTGTGAATAACATGATACATGTTTTAAGGATGGATTGACAGGATGAAGTCAGTATCTTAAAAGATGGTTAGTAGTTTGGGGTCTGTCGTCCTCTCCATATCAGAGCTGTGGGGATTCACTTGTTATTCTTGGTAGTCTCTGTACTTCCCTGAGGCTGAAAACTTGTAGAATTGAGTGGAAGTACACTTTCCTCTTTCCAGATCATCTTTCTTTATGGCTGGTATGTTCAGATATGGGAAAGTGGACAATAAAATAGCAATGGGGAACCTAGTTAACTGTTGGTCTGCCCACCCAAGGGAAGGCAGATAAGAGGTGCTGAGGAGAGCTCAAAGCACCAGAGGCATGGAATGCTGGGGACACCTGAACTATGGGTGGTTGGAGGATATGAGGGATGGGAGTTAACTCTTTCTGAAGACCCCTGAAGGATACAGGGACAGAGCAAACACAGCAATGAGGAGGAACAATAAGTCAGAAGGGAGGAAGAAGAGAAGCTTCCCTGGGGCATTCTGCTGGCAATGTCTTTCTTGTTCTCAAGAAAAAGTAAACTGTAGGCATCAGGGGAGCCGAGGTAGCACCTTAGAGGGCTCTATTCAAATGTCAGAAATGTTTCACAAGTCTCCCATGCAAAGGAGCCTTCCATTCAGGAGTAGAGAATATATGTCCTCAGATTTACCCATGTCTTCTGTGCCTATTCTCTCCAGGAACCTATGGTAGCTGGCAGGAAGCTCAGTGGGGGGGGGGGGGGACAAAGCCCCTAAATGTCCTACAAGAACTAGTCAGCGGCATTTTCAAAGCCTTCGATTTCTGACTGTCTTGTCTGAGGCTGGCCTGTTGAGCAGGACTCTATTGTGAGTGTTTTCAAAGATGAATTCAGGTCATCAGGAATGCAGGACGCCAGCTGGTAAGAAAGGACAGAAGAGTGGTTGAGGACTCTACCTCTTAGCAACAATTGGGTTGTTTTGGATAGTTTTCTAGGAGGTAGATCATGTATTCAAGATCTCTTTGGTACCTAGCAAATTCTTTTGGCCGTGTTGATGATAATAGTAGTAACAATACCTCTGTTTGCATAATGATGGCTAGGATAATTAGCATCTATGCAAATCTTCAGAAATACAGTGCACAAGTAGCACCCCATTTTATCGAAATAGCAACGGAGGCAGGTTGGATGCTGTCAGCCCCTAGAAAGGTGATGTCTGATCAAAGTTCTTCCCAGTCTTGTTTTGTGTGGGTTGGTGCTTCATGGAGGAGCTGGTAGCTTCCGGCTGCTTCAGATCATAAACATAAACTATGCATTAGAAGATCAGATGCTGGGATGGAAGGAAAACCTTGTTCTCATCGCTCACCTCCCCCCTCCCCCCGCACACACACACACACCACCAGCACCACCACACCTCTCAGAACTGTAGGTGGGCCTCACTATGAAAATGCTTTCCTACTAAGCTTTATCTCTTGCACGTTTGTATATTTGTGGTAATCATCCATATGTGTCCAAGCATAAAGAGGGGATTTTAGCTGTTCCTTAGAAAGATCGAGGAGCTCAGTGCCAGGGTTGACCTTCAGACGGTAACCCAGCCTTGTAGTCCTAGTTCTTTATGATCCCAGACTCTGACACATTTCTGAAGTTTGTCTTTACCCCAAAGGCTCAAAGTTTCCAGAGCACTAGTGCCTGGGAAGTGGCAAGGCTGAAATGTAGTCAAGAAGTCATTTGTGTACTTCCCTTGTTCTCTTCTCCACCTCTACTTCCACCTTTAGATATCTGTAAATCAAGGAGCTTATCATAATCAGTTGGTTAAAATATCCTACCTTTTATCACGCCAGTGTCTAGCATTCAATTGGCTACCTAGAAGTCTCTGAATAAATTCAAAACTATCAGATGAAATATAAGAGTTAAGGAAAGGGAAAAAAAACCAGAACCTGTGATGTCAGCACACATAAAGATGTTGAAGTGCCCAAGTTAGAGTCCCAGGGATGCTTAAAGTTTATTTAAAGGTATTTCTCCAAGGAAGACCTCGGATGCTCACAAGTCACCAGGGATGCTGCCAAGAGAAACATCCCCTGGCAAGCCACTCACTTCCTGGGCTTCAGCAAGGAACCCTTGTGCCCTTCTGTTCTCCAATGCATGTCAGTGCCCATTTCTGTCAGTCACCTGCAAATGTCACAGGTGACTTCACTCTGGTGCAGTGTGACAGTCCACCTGTCACCCTTGGCAATGCTGGGAGCTATGACAGCTTCGGAGTCACACTGGGGCTTAGTTGACTCTCTGGGTAAGTAAGCATTCAGGGAACAAAAAGTTAAGTATGCATCCAAGTACTGTACAAGAAGGCTTTCATCCTCTGCTGCCTAGTTGCCTAGTTGCCTAGCTGCCCTGACGACTAAGGAGAAACCACCACTTAATCCCCCAGTTGCTCTGTTCCCTATATTGTGAGACTTGCACTTTTCTATGCCTTGGTTATAAATGTTAGGGTTCACTCCATGTTTAAGTTGAACTTCAGCTCTTTGGGAAGCTTGCTTCTGAAGCCATTTTCTCACACAGGGTGCTGAGCCTTTAAGAGAGTCAACTGCTGAGATGGGAGTTAGCAAAAATGTTTGGGGAATCAGACATACGAAGAAGATTGCAGTCCCCAAGTCAGCCTGATGGTGGCAGCAGCCGCGCTTGCAAAGGAGTGAGCCCAGCGTAACCTGCAGAGGGATGGGTGCCCAGTGGTTTAAGGCACAGCAGGGCTGCCTGAAGCTGGGCCCTTCTGCCACCTCATCCCACCCCGAAGGGGTGCAGATGAAGAAGTAGCCACAGTTTAACCTCCCAGGGAGAGGCTGGATTCTACTTTTCAGAGCCCACTAGGTAGTGAAAGTAGAATGTTCAGAGGAATTCCTACACAAAGAGGCTAAAGCTAGGTGGGTTCAATTAATAATGCTCAAGGGGTCCTGGAAGAACTGCACAAAGGAGATAGAGCAATTGCAGTTCACCAGCATTTCTCTGCAATGAGGGCTTTTCCTGAATGTATTGAATCTCAGTCCTCCCCCAGAGGGGTTAGCCACAGAAGGTGTCTTCCTTGAGCCGGCATTCGCTCTGTTAGTCCTGAACCCTCTACTATTCTCCATGGTTCCAAGTGCTTCACACCCCATCAAAGTGGGTGTGCTGTTCCCATGCTGCAAAGTAGTATCCTTATTCCTGGTGCCTTGAGCAGGCTGTTGAGGTGAATTCTGTTTTCATCTCTGGAAAGAGATACTAAATTCGAGGGACACCATTCGAGGAAACTTGCCACCAATTGCATGTGTTTAATAGGGTGTCCTTCTAAAATGTCAATGCCAGGCTAAAAGCAGGTATACTGTACTATGCTCTTCAGGACAAACGGTAGGAGGGTGGCCCCAAAACTCCTTACCATCATTCTTTCTAGTAATCTCCAATGTGCCAGCTTGCCCTTCAGAGTTATGCGATGTACCTGAGCGCCCCCCTCCCAAGTTAGTCCATGCATCAACAATTGAAGTTGTGGAGATGTGATGAAGGAAGGACGGGACCATTGTCAGGGGTATACCACAGTCTTGCCTGGTCTGCATGACCCAAGTGTTTGGTAGAACGGGTCATTGATGTTGCTTGAAGTCATCGGATGTCATGTGACCATTCTGTTGATTTAGGTTGTTAGTGGAATTTTCTGTGAGGTTTGCCTAAATCCAAACCACATTCCTTACTGGACTCACCATTGTAGTCGTCCATTGCTGTTGTTATTGCAATGAGGTGAGCTGTTACCTGCTCAATGTGTCTTTCCAGCTGCTGTTCCCAGGCATAGAAGGCAGCAAAGTTAGAGAGAAGATATTTAGTCTTCAGTGAACAGGGAGATTAAGTGGTGAATGGCAGAGACCATCTAAGCAGTTTCTGTCAAAACAGAAAGGTTTTTGCATAAAAAAAGTCAAAGCCTTAGTCCAGATCACAAACCATTCTAGTCTTTGTGTATAATTTTAGGACCTGATGAAAATATTAGACACCCCTCCTAAATTAAGATTTGCTGTAACGATAAGACATGTGACCTTGGCTTTGTTGTTTTCCTAGTCCCCTAGCTTGGTCGCATACCATTCTTTTCACAAGCCAGGTTTCTAGTAGAGCTTTGGGTTCTCACCCTGAACGTGGACTGGGAAAGGAGAAGCAGTAGAAACCTCAGCCAGATCAGTAATAGCCTTGGATGCTGCTGTCTGGTATTTTTATATTCCCTGAAACCTGTGGCTACTGAGTCAACTGGACCAGCTGTGGAAAAGCATCCTTGAGGTCTCAGGATCAGGTCCTTGGTTGAGCCTTGTATATATTCTCTGACTTAGCACTGTAGCAGCCGAGTGAAGCAGGGATGGCTAAACCCATTTGCTAATGATAACAACCGAGGCTTTGCCTGAAGATCACATAACTGTCAAGTGACAGGATAGAAGACCCTAAGAGCCCTGTCTTCCAGGTTGTTGGGAAGGATATCAGTCACGATGTTGTTTTGGCAGCCCTGTGAGTGTCTATGAGCCAAGCAACCTAGTGTGACCTGCGATTCTCTTCTGTAAGGTCTACGTGGGATGGGAAGAGCTGAGAACACAGAGGAAACGTCTTCTCCTGCACAAAGGGATGAAGACAATATGGGGAGCTTCCCAAGTGGCTTGTCACTCTGTCCCTCCGCCAGCCAGTTCCAGTTTAGCTTAATGTTTAGAAAAGCAAATGCTCATTTCTTAACAAGCATCCATCACACCCAACTCCCTCCCCTCTAACTTCCCTTCAACAGATTTTTTTTTTAATTAAACCCCATTTGGCCCAGGGAGAGGTTAGGCTTGTGTTTGCTCTGTGATCCGAAAATGATACTACTCTACACAAAAAAGGCATTTCACGACATCAAAATTGTTCTCTCTCTCTTTCTCTCTCCCTCCCACCCTCCCTCCCCTTTCTCTCCCTCTAAGTCTGTAATAGTAAAAATGCCAGGAGACTATATAGTTCTGAAATGATTAATAATGGTCATTAAAAAGAAGTGAAAAAGAGTCTTGGAAGGCGGGCGAGCCTGAATGTCATTCGGCTTCCGATTCTCCTCACTTTGGCTTCAGCAGAAAGCTTACCTGGTGTTAGAAATCTCTTTGGAAGGTGACACGTATCTGCCTAGGCCATGCTTAAAATCATAATATTGGCTTAAGATAGACACTTATGATAAACTAGTGAAACATGAAAGTTCCCTGAGAGTTTAAAAGCACCTTTAAGATAGAATCAGAGCAAGAATGCAGGGCAGATAGATGTTGCCATGGAAGACGTCAGATTCTGGCTTTTCATCCTGTGGCCTGAGCCCCTTCCTCGGCCACAGGGGTGATATTCGAGCTGCACTGTCAGCCAATGGTTGCCTGGGCTCCAAACTCTCACAAGTGCCCCCTTTCCAGGCTTGAAATTTGCTTTGTGTTTTCTCTTCACCAAACCAGGGCAGGAAAAAAAAATTCACAGACAGGTATTCATGCATTGTAGGCAAAAAATAACATTTAGAGTTACCCAGAATCAAATCCCATTCAGAAACCGTTATTACCCTCCTCTTCTGGTCTCCTGCTAAAATAATACAAAACCCTACATTGCCTTCCCAACCTTAGAAGGCGTTCTAAGATCAATAACCAAATTCATGCCAAGGAAAATGTTTAAGAGTTTTCTACTGTTATTTATTTAGGTTTTAGTTAGATTATCCTTTTCACTCCTGTCATTGATTTTTGAACTGATGTGAACTCTATTGGCTTTGCTCATTCACAACTGCAGAGAAAAGGGGATCTGGTGGTGTGGTCACATATCCCTCTATCGGTAGATACAAACGTAATGTATGTAATCTTAGCTGGAAACTCTTTGATATGTCAGAGGAGTGTTCCAGCCTTCTTAGGGCTCCCAGCTTCTCTGTCACAGTGCTTTTCAACATGTAGGCTGCAGGTCAGCTGGTTCACCAGTAGCAGCATCCAGGGGGTAGAAGAAAGAGTTCTCAGGATTCAAACCTAAATCAGAGACTCTTGGATTTGGCCCAGCAGCCTGTACCTTAATGACCCCCCCCCCACACACACACATATGTGCACACACATACACACAAACACACAAACATACAGAGAGAGAGAGAGGGGGGGGAGGGAGGGAGAGAGAGAGAGAGAGAGGGAGGGAGGGAGAGAGAGAGAGAGAGAGAGAGAGAGAGAGAGAGATAGGATTTGAATGAACTTGATGCTTCTCGGTTCTGAATCTGGCGTCTGTGCCTTCTTGCCTCGCCGGCTCTTGCGTGAACACTGCTGACACCGAGCCCACAGAGGTTTGAGAGATGCTTCTCACCAGAGGATTTAAGGTGACTCAAGGGAGCTACTGCTAATGGTTTTCATATTACATTACCCTCGGGTGATTTGTCGCTGGAGAGAATGGAACCAAGGATTTACACGGAGCGAGCCCTGAGTCTAGGAAACCCAAACTCACAGTGAGATCAAGCACACGGGAATGGGGACATGGCACTTATGCCAGGCTGTCATCACTGCCTTCCTTACAGCTTAGAAGAAATAAATGAAGAGCCCTTCTTCTCAATGGGACTTTGAGGCCTGTCCCACCTCCATAGAACGGGGAAAGCTGCGTAGTGATCTACGCTGACGGGGAAGAATGCAGCTAAGCTCGGGCATCGCTTGTCTTCACCTGCACTTTAGAATGTTTATTTTAAACTCAGCGCTGTACACTAGAGATGCACAGGTTCATAAAGGGAGAGTTTCGGCTTTGTAGAGTGAAGAGATTCAGAACGTCTATCATAATGCACCACAAGAGTTCTCATTTTATATTTGAGAGAAAAAAAAATCTTCAAGGTCAATACCACCATAGACATTGATATTCATTTCATTGTGAACTGGGATCTGCTAGCTGCTTACTGTCATTTTATTTTTCAATTCATAAAAAAAAAAATAGATGTTCTCATCACTAGGCCTCTGGGCCTCTTTCTTCAATCCAAATCACTAAAGGGGAACCACATGTCTGAGTTGCTGAATCCAGCAGCCACTAGGAGGGTGACGGAAGCCAGTGGTGCTCAAAGGCACTCTTCTCATCCCACTTATACAGCAGTGTGGATTTTCGAGTGGCTCACAAAGACCCAGGTATTAAAGTCATAGTCTCCAGGGCATTACTATAGGGAGGTAGTGGATGTTTAGGAATGGGTGCAGCAGAGGCTTTCGGACCTTTGGGGATGTGTCCTTGAGAGAGATCAAAAGATGATGGCCCCTCATTTGTTTCCTGGTGAGGAGGTGACTGACTGGGTTCTACTGCCTGTGCCCCATTATAGTGTGCTGACCTGCCCATCATGGACAGAGCCCCACCCCCAAACCTGTAGGCTTTTCCTTTTATAAGTTGATGATCTTAGGTTTAGGGCTGGGGACAAATGGGGAGAAAGAGAGGAGGCAGGTAGACAGAAGAAAAAGAGAGCAGGCACATGTGGGAGACAGTTTGGCCTCCAGATCTTAAGACTGTAGTGTTATTTTGTTTTTAAAGTCACAATATTACTTCTCCTGATCTGGGACCGTGAGGCACTCCTTATACTTGAAGAAGTTTGGAAGGGTCCATAGCCAAGTGTGTAGGGATGGAGAAAGACACACAGGAGATCTGGCTTCTGTACAGGTACATGATATTCCTTGGCTTTTGGAGGGAAAACCATTCAGGATGAAGTTGTGGACTCCTAGAGTTTATCAAAATTAACCTGGGATTACTTAACTCCCCTCCCCATTTTCCCACAGCTCTCCAGTGTAGTCATTCATTTCAGCTACTGACGCTCTCTTGCTACTGTGTTCCCCCTTCCAGGATGCCCCTCCCCCAGGAGCTCTAGCTAACTCCTGCCTTCAGCACTCAGCTTCCCCCACCAGGATGGAAGTTTTCTCTACCCCCTTCCCTGTAGCACAGTAAGTGCCTTCCTCCCTCCTGTACCCCACCTTGGAACTCACTCCCTCCTATACCCCATCTTGTCACAGCACATTGGAGTAGCGTATTTCTTGCCTGATTCCCTTTCACATCCCTCAGAAGGTCAGGACAATCCTCTGGATTTTATTAGTCTATACCTTTGTTGGACTAGGATGCACAGTAGGCATTCAGCCAAGATTTCCTGGGCAGGAAATGAATCTCACGTCTCACATATCATATGTCCATAGCTATGGATAATGCCTATCTCCTGTATCATGTGTCACTTAGCAGTTCATGGAAGTGCTTGACTTAGACCCTGCTCTAAATTCACAGCTGTTATTGCATTGAGCGCCTGGAGTACCATGCACCAAGTGCTCCCTGGGAATGTCTGATAAGAATTTAATTCCTTCTTGCATTCATACATTATATACAATCTCTAGAACACATTAACACTCATTGTGTCCTTTGTCCCTAAATTAACTTTCATTCTTGCTTTAAAAGAGAAGGAAACTAAGCCTAAGTTATTCTGTGGCCTCTCTGAGGCTGCACAAGATACTGAGTGTGACAATTCCCATGAGAACCTAGGGGCTTCAAATTGGAGCCCCTTTCATGGTTCCTCCAGGCCTCCGCTCAGGGTCCCTACATATAGGATGGTATACTTAAAGGTGTTTGGGAAATGAGGAGCCTGAAGCATGTCCTGTGTGATCACATGGAGGTACTGTGTTGGGTGCCCACTGTGTGGCAGAAAGGAAACTTGAGAATGAATTTTATCAAGATTCTTGTTAACAGTATTTGGTGTTGATTTCCACCAAGGCACAAGGGTCTTTACATATGGTAGGCTGTGGAGAACCACTCTTGACCATAAATCTAGGTTATAAATGAGACTAAATACAGAGAACACTGTAGTCCATTGCATAAATAAGTAATACCACTATCAGCCAGGAAGTGCCAGGAAGTTCCTCTCGATGCAGGCATCCGGCCATGACTCTCTATCATACAGTTTCTATGTGTGCTAGTCTATCAACTGGTGGAAAACTTCCTAAGGCTCTAAAGCTCCCAGTTCAAACCCAGTTCATTCTCCAAGCATGTAACTCCGGCCCTACACCAATGGCCAGGAGGACACTGGCTTCACCTAGTATAGGATCTTGGGCTTCATCCTCCTCTGTAAATAGAATCAGGGTTCCCCTCCTGCCTGTCTCAATACTGTGGGGCTGGTGATTTGACATGCTGTGAAGGGCTTTCAGCCAAGGTGAGGTGTTTGGTACCCTCCGGTTCCATGTTTCCAGATGTGTCAAGGTATTGCTAAAGTACAGCATCAACCTGCTTGGAACAGTTAGTTTCCTTTGAGGTTAGATTCTGTGTGGCTTTCAGGGGAAGCAAGGCCTTCGGGGAAAGATGGGGTGGTTTGACAAAGTCAACTCCTTAATGATCTAAAGGCATCCACTGTCTATAAAGAATTAGCTTATCTCCTGTGCTTCTGAAACAATACCATCTCGTGATCTCCAGGGGACGTGAGAAAAAGTTATTCACAGTATTTGCTGAAATCCCTGCCTGAGAAAAGGAAGCTGAGCCGAGGGAAGCTGTGCAGGAACAGTTTCAATTCCTTTCGATCCCTGCCTTAAGAAGTTTTTGAGAAGTTACTGGCTTAAAATGAGACAAATGATTATCTGACATTTCAGGAGGTCCGGCTCATGTTTCACATTATCCACCACTTCTGCCTCCCATCCTTGTGCTTTTCCCTTCCAGAGAACTTTAACATCTATTTCAGCCCCAACAGGTTTGATATAATCATGGCCATCTTCTCCTCTAGCACTTTAACCTAATGATGTTCACCAAAATCTATTTTGTCACATAAGATAACCCATCCAGGGGGCTAGACATGGGAATCTTTGGGGTCCATTCTTTGGTCTACTACCAACACTAAAGAAATAAACTTGGATGGGCTTTCCCACTCTGGATAAACATCCTGCCCATGTGGGAACTCTGCCTCAGTCTCCCTCTCTGTAAGTTAGAGAGAGAATGACACCCCTGCTCTGCCATTTATATCTATAAATAAAGTAGTTGTGGATTATTAAATAAAGGTTGTTGAATACGAAATGGTTATTATACTATGGATTGACATAAATTACGCCTGCATTATTCAATGGAGCCACTGCTATCGTTGAGTTCCGTAGGGGAGAGATTAGGGGAGCATCTATTAGATTCTGTAGTTAAATCGCACTAAATGGTTCTTAATAGCAATTGACTTTGCCTTCATTAGCATAGAGCAAGAGAACTCCCCCTTTAAAACACCATATACCCGGGGCCTCCTCCTGTCTTTGGAGTAATTGAAACGAAATAGAGATCCAGTAGCAACAACAGTGAGAGAGAAAGGAGAAATGCTTGCTGTGGTTTTCTGCGTTTGGTCTGCTGCAGTTAGGAAGAGGTTTGCCGCCTGTACTTAGCTTTTTCTCCCCAGGCTTGTGCTTGAGTGTCTGGCTTTTGAATGAGTATCTGGTGAAAGAAGGTGGGGAACTTGGACAGACAGGAAGGCTGAGAACTGGAGGACCCATTTGTTGGTCTGTCTTTACACTTGATGGAGCAGGGTAGAATATCAGGCATATCACAGGACCATTTTGCTCTTTGAATTCAGTCAATGTCCTTTAAAGTGGTCAAGAAGTCTGG
Source organism: Mus musculus (assembly GCF_000001635.26). Taxonomy (NCBI): domain Eukaryota; kingdom Metazoa; phylum Chordata; class Mammalia; order Rodentia; family Muridae; genus Mus; species Mus musculus. Next base: position 34,506,742 of record NC_000075.6, read on the forward strand.
TTCTTATTAGAGAGTGTTTTAGGAGGGTGAGACTTTAGCTCTCCCTGTTCAGGTGACCCACAGGTGCAAAAAGATTCCTGGGGAAGTTTGAGACCATGAAGCACCTTCTCTGAGACCTTGGCCTGTCAATGGCCAGAGGGGTCAGCTCTGCCTAAGCCAGATCCTAGACCTCCCAGAGTCTGAATATACCACAGTCAACCTTCCAACTCCACTCAAAGAGCCAGAGAGGGAAACAATCGGTATCTCATGGTAATGTCTTGAAATGGGTTTATAAAGGGTTCAGCCCTCAAAGGACCTGTGTCCAAGAAGGATTATTTTGCCACTAAACTGTCCCAGGTGGGAGCATCAAGAACAACTCCAGGCCTTGGGGCTTGGGGAATTAAAGGAGAGGGACAAACTCTGAAAATGATTATAATCCCATTATGCACAGCTTCTCCTATTTATTTCTTCATATGGATGAATTTGTATATATTTGCATTTTGTTCTATCTGATAATATGCATAGAATTCAAATTGAAATGACTTGAATAGATTTGAATATTAATGAGGCGTTTAAAGGCTGCCATCCCTGGCAGAGTCCCCAACAAGGGAATGTGCCAGGCAGAAGCTCAGATCTGTCCTCCAGCATGCCAACAGAAGCCTGCAGGCACAGGCTGGGAAACACCCTGAGGATAGACTGCCCCTGGGGTAGAGCTGAAGGGTGCCCCAGTGCTCCGGGCCTGGACTCTTTCTACACTGAAGGGGCCATTGAGCTTGTGAGCCTTGAGGCCTTAGACATTCAGACACAGGTTAAATAGCACTGTAAAAGGCAAGCTATTTTCCAGACATGCTTAACTGATCTTCCCTCAGGGAGTCAGGTGGTAGGGAACAGGTTCTTTTCAGAGAACCTTTCTTCAGTGCCCCTAAAGGTGCTAGGCCTCTTCTTCTTACATCTAGAACACACATGATTCTTTTTTGTTATCTTCCAACTAAAAACAGCCATTAGACTGCATGCCCAATGTGGGTCTGAAGGCTACAGAACTCTGCTAAGAAGTCAGCCTATGTGTGTGCTCTTTCACAGCAGCATGTTAGCACTATTCAAGGGCCTGCTTTAGCCAAGGGCTGAACTTTAAGAATAAAAAGAGAGAATGTCTTGTAAAACTAAAGCGACCATTATAATTCAACTGGTTATTTTCTTTTTAAGTTTAAAAAAAAAAAAGGGTAATAGGTCATTCCAAGATGTGGGTCTGTGATATGAAGCTTTAAACATTAAAGTCTGCATCAAAAATTTTAGGCCATAGATAGGTAGGTAGGTAGGTAGGTAGGTAGATAGATAGATAGATAGATAGATAGATAGATAGATAGATAGATAGATAGATAGATAGATGTGTGTGTGTGTGTGTGTGTGTGTGTGTGTGTGAAGACATTGTTTATAGTAGCATTTTCTTAATTAAGGTTTCTATTGCTATGAAGAGATACCATGTTCACAAGTAACTCTTATAAAGGAAAACATTTAATTGGGAGCTGGTTTAGAGTTTCAGTGGTTTAGTCCATTATCATTATGGTGAAAAACATGATGGCCATGCAGGCAGACATGGTGCTGGAGAAGGAGCTGAGAATTCCACATCTTGATCTGCAGGCAGGAAAAGGAGACTGTGAACCACACTGGGCATAGCTTGAGCATATAAGACTTTAAAGCCTGTCCCAACAATGACCCACTTCCTCCAACAAGGGCACACCTACTCCAACAAAGCCACAACTCCTAATGTGCCATACTCTCTATGGGTCTATGAGGGGCCATTTTATTCAAACCACTACAACCAGGTAGTTATTTAAATAGTATTAATGTTAGCCTATAGAGAGCTAAATATACTACATTCATTTCTAAAAATTATAACTTCTTGGCGATCCTTAAGTTGTCCTTCTTTTATCCAAATTGGCTCTTGTCTAGTCCCAAGTTCACTTTCTTAACACCACTCTGATAGCAAATTTTAAGAGTAACAACAAATATGTACCTGTAGGCCATTCTATTTTCTGCTCTATGATGCTCTCTTGTGTACACCTTGATGGCTTCATTGTAGTATTCGGAAAAGCAAACTCATGATTTGTTTTCCCATTGTCTGAATTCTGTCAGGGGACATCATCATATTCCTAACACTCAGCTCTTCTATTAGAGCCCCTTTCCTATCCCATACCCGGTCATTTCTCTATCATGACACCTATTTCTCTGGATCTTTTCATTTTTCTTCCATTGCCTGAGTAAGCTTCTCATCTTCCCAACTTGGAACATCTCATCCAGTCCCCCATATTCCCCAAGTCACCTACGACCATGGTTATTCTTCACTACTTGTGTCTTCCTAGAACACAAGTGAGAGATGACCCTCTCTTAGGAAATTCATTTACTACTTGTTGCCTTCCAGGCAACACCCCATGGAGGAAACCTTAGATCATACCTTCATCCCATATGGAAGGTCCTCCACCTCTAGTACCACCTACTTCCAGCATCCCTGACCCCTTTCTTGCTCTCCAAATTTCACCCCCCCCCCAAAGAAAAACAAATAAAAATTTGTTTCCCTGGATGGGCTGTGTGCGGTCTTTGTTCATGCTATTCCTTCAGGCTAGAATAGCTTTTCCTAATCATTTGTTTAAGTATTGCTCACACGCCAAGGCTCCACTTAGATGTCACATCTTCCATGAAGCCACCTCCTAGTTCCTGCTCACTCATTTTGTTTTTTCTTCTCCCTGGATGTACTGTATCTATTCTTCTGCATCATGTGTTCAGTCCCATAACAGCTTGATGTTTACTTGATGCCTTTCCAACTCAACTGAGAGCCCTACAAGGAGAGAAACTGTTTCGACATTTATTGTATCATCCCATCATCTTTGACAGTGCTCAACACTGTTTTATAAATGAGTAAACAAAGAAGCAGAATGTTCCAGCATTGCACGTGCCTGCTCTGGTTCTCGGCAGTAACTCTTCTATTCAGTTTTTGCCCCCTGGATTAGTTATTCTTTGTCGTGATAAAATACCTGACTAAAGCAATTTAAGGAAGAAAGGGTTTAATTTGTTTCACAGTTCAAAGATACAGACCATGATGGTGGGGAAGTCCTAGATAGCATCAGGATCTGCAGGCAGCTGATCACATCATCTCTACAGTCATAAGGAAGCCATGATGAACACTGTTGCTCAATCCTCTAACCCCTTGGTAATATTTAGTTTAATATTGGAGTGTTATGGAATGGTGATGAATGTTTAAGGTAGTTGTTCTCACCTCAACTAACCTAATCTAGAAAAATCTCTTGCAGACATACCCAGAGCTATGTTTCCATGATGGTTCTACATCCTGTCAAGTGCTCAATCAAGATTAACCATTCTGCCCCTGCAGCACCTGATTCCTTGAAAATCTGCCACCCTCACTAAGCACCAGCCAGCCTCTCAGACACTTCCCTATTCTGGTGAGAATATCTTCAACTCCACTTTGTAGTTGAGGAACTGGAATCTCATTGGGGGTAATTTATTTACCCCACATATAAATAATAGGGGTGAGCCTTCTGTCTCCAGTGGAAATCTCCCCAGCCTTCTGAGCTCTTCTGAGTCAGCCCAGCAGCAGACAGACTCTTACCTTCCCCAGACTCTGAGTCAGGCTTCAGTGCTCCCAGAGAATGAATTTCCTGCAAATCAATCCTGGATGCAGTTATTATTTTATAGGGATGTTGTAAGTTGATAAGGAAGCTGTTATATGCTAATAGCTATTGTAATGTTGTTCTTAAGGCCTATTACTTCTGCTGGTTTGTATTTTAATGTGTGCAAAGGTGATTACAACTTTAATATGAATGTTAAACAGATTAGCTGATTTATATGTAAAATAAATAAATAAATGGAAACTCATACTCTCATTTCTATTCATTCCTCTCTCCCTTTCTTTCTTCCCACTCTGTCCAAAAGCTGATGTGGTCTGTGGGACACTGACAATGGGACAGAAGGAGAGTGTTTTCTGGGTGATAAATAATGACTATAGACAGGTCTTTTGTAACTGCAAAATTCAGACTTTGTGTTCTTAATAGCTGCTTGTCTGAGGGTTTCTGCTTTTGACAGGATTTAAGGACTGCACTTTTATTTGAGCATTGTGCAGTCTGACCACCCCACCACCATGAAATTGTGTTTCCCACTGCTTGCAATCTGTTGATTACTTAGCATACTGGAGAAAGTTTACCAAACTTTCCGGAACACAATCATAGCCTACTCTATCCAGCAGCACAGGACATAGCCTAATAAGCAAATGAGCAGCTCAAGATAGGCAGGCACTAAGGAATGATGTGTGAAGTCACTTTGGTGGGAGCAGACAGTAAGGATGATGGCAAGAACTCTTGAGGCAAGGCTCTAAGGATGAACTGAAGTTAGCTAAGCAAGTGGCCAAGGAGTGAGATACGAGAGCATGAAAGGAACATTTGGAATATCATGTACTGGAATCTGGAAGCAGGAGAGGATGCAACCTATTGAAGAGGCAAGAAGGAGTTTGTTGTGTCTCTGCTAAGGGACCTGAAGGTCATTGGCAGCACCAGGATTTAACGGATTGTGCTTCCTGGGAAAGTAATAATGTCCTGGATAGATGGAAAAGGAAGCCTTGCAAGGTCACTTGCAGGCTTCTTTCTAGAGGGTCATTGCTGCAAAGGACCAAGAAGAGGTTGTTGGCAGAGATTACATAGGTAATGATAGAAGGATCCTAACTAACAGTGCTTTAAACTGATGTTTGAAGAGGAAGGAGAAAGACACGCCCACCTTACTGGAAAAGATATGACACACACCTAAGTGGAGGAAGAAGTATATGTGACCTTCCAAGAAAGCGTTAGAGAAGACGGTCAGAAGCAATCCTGAAAGAACCGCATGATTTATTGCCTAGCCCTGGTGAATAATAATAAATTAATGTAGTATGAAAGTCTACTGCTGCAGAATGTCAGCTGCAGTTACCTGGACCTGATGTCTGAGTTGGTAGGAGGCACTTCCCAGTGGGCCACAGTGTTGGCAAAGATGTTTGTCCATAGGCATATCAGAGCAGCATAATCCCAGGACAGAATTCCCACAGGGTGGGATGTATCACGGGGAGAAGCTGAGCGAACACACACACACACACACACAAGAATGGGGGGTAGAATTGAAGTCTTAGACTTTGCTAATCCAAAACATCAATTGGCCTCAGGAGCTAGTTACAGCAGGGAGGTCCTTGGCTCTTTGGATGTGGGCTGGAAGGCTCATCCCGTTAACACAGAATTCCTGACATATTTTTTAATTGCCTGATAGGCAGCTTGATGGCTCAGAAAGTTGGGGGGAAAATCAATGAGAGACTCTGTTACTCTGGGCTTAAGTCTAACTCTTTTTCACTTTTCCAACAAATATTTATCGAACACCCAATATGTGCCAGGCATCATGCCAGCAAGGCATAAACCTCTTCACAGACTTTGACAGGCATTTATTTAATAGACACTTGAGAGATGTGTGTTGAAAGAATGTAGGGATAAATGAATAAATATTCAGAGACCCTTAGAAAACACATTATAACTCTAGGAATTTGTAATTTTTAAAAACAAGGTACTGGGTGTGGTAAGCTACCTGTCCTAGTTTTGGGACCATCATGAGAGTCCACAGAAAAGGACAAATAAAATTTATAAAAAGGGTGGGGGTGACATAAGGGGAAAATTCTCTAGCAACAAGGCAAGTTCAAAAACTAAAGCCTGTTTAGATGGTACCATAAAAATGATTCTGAAGTAGAAGGTAAAAGTGTGGCCTCTAGAGAAACCAATATGGCTGCTCGGATCCCCAGGAGCTACAAGCACAGAGGAGGAAAGACAAGCACCTAGCAACAGGTGAGGACAAAAGAGGAGCAGGTGCCTGTGACAATGGTGCTAAGTGACAGGAAGAACCGGAATGAGGTGAAGCTAGCAGAAGAAATTAAAAAGGGGAGAGGAGGATTATGGGAAGTGCTGAAAGGGAAATTTTTAGGTCCCAAGAACAAATTAACAGAGAGAGAGAGAGAGAGAGAGAGAGAGAGAGAGAGAGAGAGAGAGCAGCCTCCCCTCAGTTCAAACCAGTTATAAAGAGTACCTCGTCATCTCCTTTGCTCGGGATTTGTTTTGTTTCCTACATATTACACACACACACACACACACACACACACACACACACACACACATTCTGATAAAAACAATAACTGTTTTTTAACTAAAAAAAAATGTTTTCAATTAAAACAAAAAATCTGAGGACTAGACCGGATGAGATTAACTCCCAGGATCTTGAAACAATTTAAAGACATGATCTTAGAATTAATGGAGTCTGAAAAAATGCTGTGATGTTTTCTTTGAAGTACAAGTAACTAAAGCCGGGCAGTGGTGGCACACTCCTTTAATCCCAGTACTTGGGAGGCAGAGGCAGGCAGATCACTGTGAGGTAGAGGACAGCCTGGTCCATAAAGTGAGTTCCAAGATAGCCAGGGAGGTTACACAGAGAAATCCTGACTGGAAAACAAACAAACAGAAGGACAGACAAAAGAAACTAAAGGACAGTAGACAAGTACACAGCTTCAGGAGAGGGCTCTGTAAGAGAAGTCTTAGATGGTTTGCAACTCCCCAGAAAATTATCTGTGAGCACTGGAAGCTACCCTTGACTCAGGAGGAATTAACATCATCTTATAAAGAAAAAAAAACATATCATTATAATTTCATAATCTACCTCCGCTTTGTGATATTGTACTACTCTCAAATTTGATGTACACATCTTCTGTCAAGTGTATTTCAGAGTCCTAATGGAGGGTAGGGGGAGTTATTCAGCAGAAATCTTAACAGCGGCCAATGGTGTGACCTAGTTACACCCTGTTTGACGTCCTCTATAGCAGGTAGTGCATTCATACCGAAGATGCTCGCAGTCTGTGGTGCCCTCTGCTCCTGAGCTCACAGCTGGAGTAGCAGCGTTCCACTCTGAGAGTAAGATCTTAGAGTGTCAATTACAAATGAGGACAACCTGGGAATTAGGTCACATGGGGAGAAATGGAAGAAGTGGGGATTCATTCAGCAGCAAAGACAAGATATAAGCCTCCTCCCCCAGATTTTGAGGAACCAGTTGGGTTATTTGTTTAAACTGAGGATTCCAGGGGCTACAACTATGGAGGCCCGGAATCAATAATTTCAGGAGGAACCGAGGACATTGTACTGGAAGAAATGTCCCAGGGATTCTCATAGCAATGGTGCAAGGACTGGGTACTTAGAAACACTTCTTTAGAAGAAAGCTGAATAATTATCCAGCCATCTAAACCTTGATTCCCCATGTAGCTAAGAGGACATATACTTCATCCACAAATCCTGAACTCAACCATTTTCTGCTAGAGGATGGGAACTCTGCATTTCACTTCTATATCCTGTAATTCCAAATACACTGTGTGTGTGTGTGTGTGTGTGTGTGTGTGTGTGTGTGTGTGTGTGTGTAACACAGTAGGTGGCCAGTGAAAGTCAGTCTGGTGAAAGGACAAGAAGGTCAGAGAAGGAAGCCAGCAGAAACAAAGACTTCCTAAAGATGCTGCAGGCCGCCTTGTTAGGCAGCCAGTCTGCCATGCATGTCATTCGTCTTCTTGGGGAGATTGGATAATAAGGTGGCGGAAATGGCAGAAAGGAGCTTGCTTTCTGGAAGAGAGGTTCAGGGAAGGTGACCTTCAGGACATTACACATTCTTAAAACTCAGCCGAAGACACACAAATATATTGAAAAGCTCTTCGGCTGCAGTCCGGAGGTAATAGAGCTAAAGAGACATGGAAGGAAAAGGATAATGGAGATGAGTGAGTGCTATGGAAAAGGACATGGGACAAATGTCAGAACACAGAGAGATGTTCATGTAGGAGGAAGCCCGTATACAGAGCTGCTTAGGATTTACTGAAGTGTGTCACATTATCTGACATTCCATCCAGTCGCACACGTGTATTAAGGACCCACCCTGAACAGAAGGAAGCAGAGGATGACTTTTCCTGTCCCCCCAGAAGATCATGAGTCTCATTCTTCTAGTTAGGAGAAGTGTGAGAGTATCACAGGGTGAGACATTACCTGTCAAGTGTATCACTACATTCCCAATGCTTTGAATATAGCCCAGTGCAACAGCAGGGCTGGCTCTCCATAAGTATATGAGCTAGCACGGGAGTGAAAGTGAGAAATTAACATGAATAGAGGCCCTCCTTGCTAGATACAACAATACAAACTTTGTATATTTGTTATTTTTAATTCTTCTAAACTCTGAAAATGTACCAGTATTCTTATTTACAGATGTTTAAGCAGAAATGCTGTTAGGTCATTAGCCCAAAGTCATAAACACTCATAAATGGCAAAAGCCAAGGTTTTTATTTTTTAAACCATAATTATCTACCTCCTAAGTCCACACCATTTCTACAACACACTAACGTCAATAGCTCCATTTCGAGACAGCTCTCTTATTTAAGATCAAGGGGTGAAATGACTTCCTCAAGGCTAACTTGTCATAGCTTGTAACAGATTAGGGTCTAGACCCAAGTTTTGAGGAGGGAATTAAGCAGCAGCCTGTACCCTTCAGCACATCACAGTTGTTGACCATGGCCACCCAGTGACTAGTCTCTGCTGACCCTCCCACTCTGATTATCCACAAGGAAGGTCATGTTCCGTGAATAACTCTGGATAACTCTATATAGCTCTGTATAACTGAATGATGGCACCTGAGACTAGGTCAATGTTTGCTTGGTCAGTTAGACAGATGCTCTCAGTGACACTAAAGCCCTCACAAGACCCCTCTGCTATGAAAATGAGCAAAGTTGTATACCATAGGACACTCAGCCTGCTACTCAGAAGTCTATGGCTAAGATGTAGATTGACCCCAACATTCAATTTCCATTCTCCTTATTTGTTCTTTTTCCAAACTTAAATGTGACAAATAAGAATAAGTTCTAAGTTGTATGCTCAATTGTTCTCCACTCTCTCTGTGTTAAACAATGCCTGTAGTTAAAGAAATACAATTCCCATTGGCTTTGGCTGGTGCCCTGCTTCAATGGAAGGTCAAGGAGAATTTAAGGCTATCGACACAATCAGAGCAGAGTATTCTGTCTTCTTTTCCTGTCAGCTTTTATGAGGATGTTGGAGGAAAATGAAAAAGAGGCTGTTTTCTTAAGTCCTTGTAGTTGTTTGTAGCTCTGCACCACAACATTGCTCGCAGTAAGGAGAGGATGAAATATACAATGGGAAGAAAAGGGGTGTGTTCATATGGTGTGAATGCACTCGGGTGGGTGGACACTACGTCAACCAGAGACCTGAATGGCAAGCAACAAAATCTGTCTGGCTGATATAAATGGAAATTGATATTGTGCAAACCACAGAATTGCTGAAGGACCAGGCTCTGGGTTGGTTTAATGGTATTTTAAACAATTGTCAGGACAGTTTCTGCCAGCTGACTCAGGCACTGGCCTTGTCTTAGCCACCAGTACTGCTAGTAGAGATGCTCTTACCAGTATCTCTCTCTTCTTAGCATTGCACACTGAATGGATGTGTCTGGGAAGCAGGGAAAATTAACAGGAAATTTTCAGCTTCTACATAGAGTAAAAAGAAGCTTGCATCACACCAAGACTAATAGACTGCAGGGTTTCTTCCATGTGTCAGAAGAATTACTACTGTTGAACAGTCAAGAGGAATAATGAACGTCCACCATTAGCACACCAGGAGGACTTAGTATCTGTAAGAGAGTTTGGTATGGATAGGACCCTTGTCTTCTCTGTGCCAGCCTTTCTGCCCAATCACCAGATCAGAGAAGGAGGTGCTTATTTTATTATACCTGGGGTATTTTTAAGTGAAAAAACAAACAAACAAACAAACAAGTGCCAAGGCATCATATCCACCAGCTCAGTTTGAGTTCTCAACTCCAGATGAGAGAAGCCGGAGGGATTTCCGTGTCACTTGTGTGCCACTTCTGCAGCAGAGGCTGCGAACACAAGCTGGAGGAAGGGTTGTGGAATTACATCACCATTAATCTGTCTGTCTCAGGCTGATTGAGTCTCTGACTTTTCTCTGACCTCACTGAGTTCAGTTGTTGGCCAAGCTGTCTGTAGCAGGTACTCAGCCCAAATCGCCTGCTGCAGGCATGTTTGGAAATTCCTTGCAAAGGAGGCATTAGAATCATTAAAAACAAAAGACGTGGGCCGGGGAGATACTTCAGCTGTTGAAGCATTTCCCCAGGACCTATGTAAAAACGTCCGGGTAGGGTGGTATATGTGTATAATCTCAGTACTGGAAAGGTGGACACAGGTAGAATCGTAAGGCTTTCTGTCTATCTGAACTAATCAGCTTGGCAGCTTCTAGGCCACCGAGAGACTCTATTTTAAATATGTAACCAAAAAGGTAGACAACATCTGAAGAATGATATCCAAGATTGTCCTCTGGCCTACACCCACACGCACACATACACACACACCTACACGCATATGAACATACGCATACTGCACACACAATTAATTAAAGACACCTAGGATACTCATGGTGTAAGTTGCTCAACCTTTGTTTGGCATGCTGACATGTGACAAGTGCCTTCCCTTATGAGCAGAATTGCTCTGGCTCCTTTCTAAATAACTCCCTTCCTTATGGCAATGCAATCCTACTTTTATGTTACAGACCTCAGTGAAAGACACAATGGTGCCAAAGGTTAAATGACAGTCTGGGGGAAAAGTACCCAGAAGAGAACATAAAACCCTGTCCAGCTCCCATCAGCTCCTACATGTCTCATTTTCACACCTAATTGTTATCACTTGAGAATTTTCAATCAATTTGTAGTGATTGCAATCGTTCAGATAGGAATCAGTATTGCGAGGTTACAGCGAGGAAAACTGGGGCACCGGAAGCTGCCTCAGCAAGCTGTCCTCTCTCAAAAATCAGACACGTATCTTAATGATTTCCCACGAACGGCTTAACCTTCAAAACATTGCACTTCTTAATGTTTATTCAGTTTTGCTTCTGGAATTTATCTCACTAGAAGTGTAAATATTTTTTTTCCCATTCACAAATAGTCAAAAGCCACCTAAACGAAAATCTGCTCTTTAAAAGAAGATGACAATCAGGAGCCACTGAGGGTAACAAGTGCCTATGCTATGTGGTGTAGGTAACAAGGAAAATTAAGCATGATGTTCAGTGAGTATGTGGAATCCCACAGGCAGTGGGACCCTTTGGCAGCAGAGAGCTGACCTCACTGGACTGAAAGCAGCATGAGGGTCTACAGCAAGGACACCATGAATTTCTGACTGTGGTTTCCTCCAACCGTAGACATCTGGTGGCCAATGGACCACTCCAAAGCCCCTCTTGCAGAGTTCCTAAGGCTCCTTGGTTGCCACTCTGGAACCCAGAAAGCATCGTTTGCATAGCAGCAATGGGCCCCTTTGCCACTTCACGTAATTATATCTAATCAGGGATATGGTCAGAACATTCTATATTTGTCATTTTACAAATCAGAGAAAACAGTCCAGTCCCACCATCAGCGAACTTGGTGACAATCCAGCAATTGAATGGGCAAAGGAAAAAAAAAATCAAACTTTTCTGGAGTTTGATACCTAAAGAAAATATCACGTATTTAGATGAGAAGATGTCTGTACTACTACGAGGACTTTTCTAGACTCTGTGGGGGTAGAGAAGACTAAGCATGTCCTTTGGGATAGAAGGAAGGATACAGATTTTTACTACTGGTTGCTTCATGTTTGATTGTGTTCCAAACCTATAGCTTGCAACTAGCTGACAGAGTTGTATTCTGTAACCTCAGACTTACTTGTGAGTAGTCATCAGAGTTATGGTCCAATAAGGCGAGCAGGAGAGAGCAAAAGGCTGAAAATCCCCCACAACCCTCAGTTACATTAACAGGGTGTGAGCACCAGAAAGCAGAGTGTCTGGAGTTACCTTGTTAACGAATGCTGGAAATCTTGAAGAGGGAATTTTTTTCCCTAAGAGACTTAGGTGGTGTCAAGAAGACTGCATTCCTCACTTATACCTGTAGACAGCAGTGCCAACATAGAGCACTGTGGCTGTTCTGTGCCTGGTGCAGGGTGTTGAGGGTGGTGGGTGGGGAAAGGATTAACGGTGCCAAGTGCTGTTTGCTTGCATTATGCTATCATAAACCACCAAGTGGAATCTCTCTCGTTTATCACATCAATAAAAAAGTGTTGATATCTCCTTATTGGCTTTGTGGGGCTCCCTGCCATATTGGCTTTGCTGGAACTGCCTGCCCATCAATGCACAGACCCAGCACCTGGTGATGACTCACAGAATGGAGACAGCAGGGTAAGGAGGAACAAACACTAGGAAACCCTAAACTGCCTGCTACCTCTCCACTATGTCAGAACCTGGGAGGCATCCATCTCTTACTCAGAAGCGTCACAAGCACAAGCTGTATGCGCCAAGTGTCTCCCTGGTTATGCTCCACGGATGGGCCTGCTATTGACAATGATGGCACAAGGAACATCGTGAAATCACATTAGCTCGGGGAGCTATTTTTTTTCTTACCTGACTTTCTTACCTGACTTCATTTGTCCTCCAACATGCCACCTGTAGGTGTTTCTTGTGTCTCTAGGAGCCCACTTGATTTGCACAAACGGGGGCGGGGCTCTGTTACCCTCCCTTGCCTGGATCCTGTTAGCACCTCTGTAACTCCTGCCTCTAGTCACACATGCCCAGTTCTCCAAGCTCTGCTTGGCTTCCCCATGTAGTTTTCTGTCTCTCCCCTGGAATTCCTCTGCTGGTCCACCTTATCTCTATGTTACCTGTACTTGCCACAGCCACAGACCTGACCAAACAGAAACACGCACACGCACACGCACACGCACACACCAATGGAAGTAGGAGTGAGGCAGAAGACAGAAGCTCTCCCCACAGATAGCCCCCTTCCGAGGATGAACAACAGCCCTGAAACCTGCCTTATCACTCCTGGTAGCTACAGAAGACATCTGTTGCATTTTACAACTCCCAACTCCTCACTTCTTATCCCCCAAACTTCGTTGTTGTTGTTGTTGTTGTTATTTTCTTCACTGAAAGTGCCTGTGAGAGCTAGGTGGTGGTGCCACAGGTCTTTGATCCCAGCATTCGGAAGCAGAGGTAGGCAGAGGCCAACTTGGTCTACCCATTGACTTCCAGGGCTACATGGAGAAAGCTTGTCTCAAAAAACAAAACAAAACAAAACAACAACTAAAAACAACCAAAGATAAAAAGCACCTGCAGGCACCTGAGCACCTCCCTTCTGTGATCTACTCAAGGCTAAAGCAGGGTTTCAGATTCTCTGAAGGGCCTGACAGAAATATCTGAAAGGGGTTGTCAGATAAGGGAATCAAATGTGAGAGGTACAGTCTCTTTCCCAGTATCACACAGCAAACCTGATGTCAGACTAGGAATGGGAACTTCTGTGTTCTGCCTCACACCTACTTCCATTATAATATCCTCTCTCTCTATCTCTCTCTCTCTCTCTCTCTCTCTCTCTCTCTCTCTCTCTCTCTCTCTCTCTCTCTCTGTGTGTGTGTGTGTGTGTGTGTGTGTGTGTGTGTATGTGTAGTCCCTGGTTTGGAACCTCCTCTGAGAGCCCAACTCCAGGAATACATGACGTAAGGGGGGCAGTGTAATTGATGGGCTAAATAAACGTAGACTGCCATGACTTCATCTGAGAGACTTTCTTCGGGAGGGGTTTTACGAGTTTGATGGGCCGCTTGTAAACAGCCATGATTTGAATAGTTTCCCCAGCACACTGTTAACATTTATATGTGCCCCATTTCATCTGTAATCTGCTTTTACAAGGCGCTGGCGAGCCTTTGATGGCAGCAGCGAATGACCCAGGCGGCTTCCTCCCACATGTTCAAACTGGGAAGAAAATTTGGGAGAATCTAAGGTTCTCATCTCTGTAAACAACCCGAACCCATCGACTGAAATTGCCCATCTCCATCCAGACGCGTGAACTTCCCCTTCTTCTGCTCCTTCCCACTCTCTCCCTTTCGTGTTTGCCTTTCCCCGGCTCTGGTTATTACCCACATCTGGAGTACGGCAGCTGCCCTGTAATGTGCAAGCTGCGGTATGTAATTTGGAGAACTTGAATACAAATATCTGTTAATTAAAAAAAATACAGAAGCGTGTTTGTCAGCTTGTAATTATGTAAAGAGGAGCACAAACTCCCAAACTAATTTAAAAAAAAAAAAAACACGAAAATAACTTTACCAGCGGCTTCACAAAAGATTCCATGGCTCTAGACATGACTACTCACTTTCTTCAGAGTACACCAAAGTCCTTTGCAGATGCCTGGGAACTGTCCTTTAAGGGTGGCTGGTTGGGTTAGTACCGTAAGTAGGAAGACAGGATTGGGGTGGCAGGTTTGTGACCTGATTCTCTTATACACCGTCTTAGGCTAAGAGTGGCATAGGGCTTTCCCAAGCACTGTTGTCATGGTTGGGTAACTGTCATGAAAAGTGGAGGAGAGGTAGCCTATTCGCTCTCTTCCACTACATGTCAGTAGTACCCACTCCCGCCTTAGTTGTGACATACAGAAATGCCTCGTGGGGCTAAGTTGCCTCCAGATGAGAACCCCTGTCATTTTTATTTGCTGTATAATATGCATGGGTGTAAGTGGACATTTTCTCATTCCGAGTTTATAACCCTGGCTGGGCACTGGCTGTTTTCCATGTTTGTCTCCTCATCCCCCACACGGATGTGACAAGTCCCAGGATGACATTTCACAGGGTTGCCATGAAGAGGAAATAAGATGTGGAAGGTTTTCAAGCTCAGGAAAGGACATTTGGAAGGTAAGGTTTTATTATGGTTATTGTTGCAAGATGGCCTCCTGGGAAGCAGCCTGGCACCTTCGACCTTGGTAGCACAGTGCTCTCTAACTCCCTAGAGGCAGTCGGAACTACCATTGCACATAGTAAAAGAGCACAGTGCAAAGGCATGCTGCAGAGGAAAAGCCAAGGGATCAGAAATGGTCTACAGACACAAAGGACAAGGCTGAGTGAGGGGCTCAGCCTTCCCTCCAGGGACACAGGGTATCCAAGCTACTCTGCTACTATTAACTATTATAAAATCCAGGCTCACGGTTCATCAATTTTTCTAGCCTTTTTACTGCATCAAAATTTCACATTGTATCCAAAAATACAAATTATTACTATTGTTTACTTTTATTACTTATAAATTAAAAAAAATTTAGGGGCTAGACAGATGGCTGATCAGTTAGGAGCACTGGCTGCTCTTCAAGAGGACCTGGATTTTGTTCCCAGCTCCACATGGTGGATCACAACCATCTGTGACTCCAATTCCAGGAGATCTCCATGCCCTTAGGTGTGGAAACGTATCCTTAGGCAGGCAAGACACCTATATACATAAAAATAAAATAGTATTTTTATGAAAGAGTAAAGAAGTTAGCTGTCTGGGGAGGTAGATGACAGAGAAAATAACTTTTCAATAATCTTCTAGCTCTAGAATCCTAGAGTTTCAAGTCACATCCGGCCCTTAGCTAATTAGATTTTGATGCTCAGCATTCATTACTAATCATAGCTATCATTTTCAAGGACTCTTCTCTTCTATCCTACGTTCTGTAAGTTGATCATGTCTCATTGCTTATCTCAATCTTCCCTACAGTTCTATAAACTATGTATGAACCCATTTTACTAAGGGGAAAGCTGAGGCACACATAGTAACCTGCCTCAGAGAAAATTGGACAGCATGTCAGCAAAGCATAAAAAGGGAAGGATTTGAGGCTTGTCTCTAGACTCAGATGTTCCAGGGCCATGGAGAGCTGCCCCACCTCACCAGTGTGTCCTACAGCCTTTGGGTTGCCATTTAGGGGAGACGGAGCTCTCCTGTTAGGTCTGACCCTTGCTCCACAATAACTCAGCCTCAAGTGTGAAGCCAAGAGGTTTATGACAGTTTGGGAGATTTCCACAGTGTAGACAATAAAAAATAAAGAGAGGCAGGCGAAGCTGACGGCTGAGTGTTGCACATACAATCAATACACCCAAGATAACAATTTCTGCAGAAGAGCGCCTCGCTTATTCAGGTCCCCAGGAGACATACACCACTCTGACAGTCACAGAAATCCTGACTTGATACAGATCTTTCATCTCCAGCCTGCTTCCCAGCTTTTTCATTTTACATTATTAAATATTAAACCCTGTAAACAGGTTCATTTGGCTGTACCTTGCTGTCAGTCATAAGTACTTCAAGTGATGCTGGCTTCACTTGCTTCCCTGGGCAACCAATACAAGCTCCAAATCCTACTGTAGGATGAAACAAGGTCCTACCAAAGGAAAGTGGGCTGGGGCTCCTAAACCCCTTTTCAGATCCTGTCATTGGCTCTGCAGTTACATCGTCCAAGTCAAATTATTTCTTTTGAAAGTGAACAGGATAGTCATGCTATTAAGATTATCCCTTCCCTACATCAGATTTAAAGGCCATTGAAATAATTTTTAAAATTCTCAAATACTGAAAGGTGAGCCTTATCCACTTAGGACTAGTGTGTGAATAAACTACACATCTCAGCCCCCACCTTGATACCCAGAACACATCCAATTCTTCCTCCCTTCCCCTCTATGGTTTGCCGTTTTTCTGGAATTGCTCATTATTTCCTAATATTGAATATACAAAAGGGGAAGAAAAACCATAATTACACCAGCATGATACATGGGGAAATAATGTATTCTGAAGTCAAAAGGAAATAAGATCATTGAGCCCGCTGATGTTTTGATGGTCCAGGGCTCTGTCCTCTCCAGTAGCAAAGATAACGGAAACTAGAAGGAAGCATAATTGCATCGATGCATCCAGCTGTGGATGACTTTATGGCTTTTATTTCAAAATGTTTCTGAGTCTCAGCACTCCAGGACCCCACAGTGAAAGACATGGAATTCCTCAGTATCGGAATCCAGTAACCATTGTTCAAAGAGAACAATGGACCAGGAACTGTTTCCTCCCAGTGACTTTGACCTTACCAACTATGTGCTGTCACTTAAGAGTGAAGTGCTAATATTCAAAAGTAAAAACTATGCTGCATGAACACTCAAATCATCCCCCTGAATAATCAATACAGTTGACCAGCCCAAGTAGGTCTGTTGACAATGGGAAATAAATTAATATCTCAATCAAGTGAGTTTATCATTTTGCCAGGGAATTTGATCAAGACACTCTCTTGCTAGATCTTTATTAGCTTCACTGGGAGCCCACCCCAAAGCATCTTTTTGGTGTACGCTGTGATTCCTGTGGACTGGGCAAAATTATTAACCTTTGCTTAATTCCTAGAATCCAGATGTTGAGTCGGGAGAGCAACACTTTTACACATCTGGCAAAGGGTGATACATTTTCAATAAGGGTTTGGAAAGGACTTTGAACATGAAGTGCTTATATTAATATTGCTTTTCAATGCCCTAGCCAAGTCTAGCAAAATGATATCTTAATCTATGTCATGGCTAGTTCATTCTGGAACTGAGCCTATTGTATACAGATTTCAGTGTGGGGGTCATTGTGAAGATTTCTTTGCTTTGGGGCAAATATTGACCTCCTGAGTATCCATCAATATTTACCTTTTGAGTCAATAAATCTGTGTTGACCTTGATAAAAAAGTCAACATTTCCACCAAATCTCAGGGTCTTCCTCATCTGTACAGCCTGATACTGAGTCTTCCCCTTAACTCTGTTCTAATAAATCCTTATTTACAAGAGTTATGACACAGCTGTTGGCAGGCCCTCAGGGGTGAAGCTGCAAAGTGTATCCCTAGGCACTGGCGTAAAAAAAAAAACGCTGAAGTAAGACTATCATAGTGCTTCTAAGAAAACTTCTCTCCCTGTGTTCTTGTACTTTTTCCCCCCAGGAAGTGGCCTTCTTGAAGTCTCTTTCTACTCACCATAGCATAAAATGCCAAGTAGGTAAACTGCGAACAGAGTCAAGAAAGAGGTGCTGCCCAACTTTGTGTCTGTCTGTAGAAATCAGCCATTGAACCCTAATCTGGCCATGCTGGAATCATCAGTAATGTTTTCTCATAGCTAGACCATGCATGATGGTTCCAAACCACAGATATCAAATGGTTCTGCTGGCTTAAAGGACAATTGTATCACTTGACAATTATTTGCTGATTGAATGGTTATTGAGAAACTACTGTCTGTCTGATTTTGAAGTGCATTACTTTCTTTTTGAACAAATGAAATTCTCTTCTCTCTCTCTAGAATCCTATCTCAGTCCAGCATACTTGCTAGGAGTTGAGAATCTAAAAAGGCAGAGTCAGGCTCCTAGTCCCAAGTGAACATCCTATATTAGGTAGACACAGTTAAGTGGCATATTCATTTTTTCTGTATCTCTACACATGTTAAATGTTATACATAGGCTACTTTCATATGCACAACGACAGGTTGGGAAGTTCCCCATGTGAGTCATTTCCAGCCATCTGCAAACATATTATAGGCAACACATTGATTGTGGCTACCAGAGGCCAATCAGGGAAGTTGTCCTGTTTGAAAATATAAGAAACTTGCACCCAATGGTGGGAACTACCCATGTTAGGGGACATATGGGGAAGAAAAGGGACAAGGACAATCGGGAAATGCCAAATCAATAGCACAGCTGCTGTGTTCATCATGTTTTGTCTTTGGGGTTTGAATTTAATTGCTCTCCATATAGATTCTAGTAGAAAGAATAGTTCATCACAAAACATTTTGCTTAGAAATGTTGCACGGATAAACAGATTTCTAGAATAAATGTATGTAAAACTCAAAACCCTGTCCAACATGTCTTTATGATAAATGAGACTTTTTATGCATTTCCCATTGATTTATCTGCTTTTAATAGGTCCATTTGCAAGCAACAGTGCATCCAAACCTTCAAAGATGTGTGTGTGTGTGTGTGTGTGTGTGTGTGTGTGTGTGTGTGTGTGTTTCTGTTGGGTGAAGGATGATAAAGAGAAGGCTAGCACTTAATTTATTTCAGGAAACTGTTAGAAGGCTGACTCTCTCCAACAACTTCCTATTATTTTATCAGCATTATCAGCAATTCAAGCCATAAAAACCCATTTTTCATTTGCTTAGATATTTCCAAACAGTTTGGAAGAAGAAGAAAAAAACATTCACTGATAAGATGAAAAGGAAGTGGCTGGCTCTAGATCGACACTCGAGTTGGGTCCACTCTGTCTGCTTCATTGTCAGCTTTCTGAGCACATTTTGCAGGGCATTGTGGGCTACATCCTTCCTATCCCACAGCCAACTCAGCAGTTCTAGCTCTGAACTGTTGGCAGCTGCCTGGAACTACCATTCCAATCAAATCCATCTTGATGACTTAGATTAATTGAGCTTCAGGAGTTTTGCTCTGTTCTGGTCCTTTGACCCAAAGCCTTGAGATACTAGAAAATGAGTGATCTGACAGAGAAGAACTTAAATATACCCGTGGGACTCCTTAGAAAGACTGGGCTTGCCTCAGTCCTTGGCTGGATTTCTGAAGACAACAAAGAAAACGCAAAACCAGACAAACAAACTGACAAAACCTCTTCCAACCGTTCATCCTGGCCCACAGGGGGTTGTTAGATGCTAGCTACCCTGCTTTGTAGAGGCTTGTTTGTTTCTGTTTTCCTCACTTCAAATTTAATCAAGAAGAAATTGCCTTATTTCTTTAAAAAAACAAAAAAAAAAAAACAAAAAAACTTCTGTTTGTCTTCTGAGTCCAGCTAAGGTTTTCTTATGGGCTCTGCCTCCTTCCTGACATCCCAGGCTTCCACACAACGTCATTCATTCATCAATCCGTTCCTTGAGAAATCAGCTATTTATTAAGCATTTGCTGTTTGCCAAACTCACAGCCAGAAAGTAGGGCTTGAAACATGGCTCATCGTCATTCCTATGCAGAATCAATATAGAAACTGGCCTCAAAAGGCAGGTCTCTGCCAACTGGGTGATTAACTCTCTTGATAACAGGAAGTCAAGAATGGCTTAAGGCTGTAAGAGTGGATATAGTAGGGTAGATGTAGATTTGAGAGAAAGCCCAAGTGGTGGTAGTGGTGGTAGTGGTGGTGATGGTGGTGGCAATATCATCTGTCCTAGAACTCTAGAATTCTAGCATGTTTAACAATAGCAGGAGGTATGGCCCAACACTGGTACCTGGGTAAGAGGTTGAACATTCTCTTCTGTGCAGGGAACAAAAAGCAGCTGAGTATTGATGATGGCATTGCCTTCTTCAGACAAGAAGAATGAAAAAGATTTCTAAGATAGCCACAGGAGGGACAGCAAGACAATGGTTGACTATGAGATAGATCAGCATCTCTGGAGTAATCTGGAACTAATGATAAAGTTTAGGATTTTGTGTAGTTCGAGTCATTATTGGAAGGGTGGAGGGATGCCTTGGCTGACAGATGAAAAGGCTCACATTCAGGAAGACAAGAATGGGTGTTAGAGACATGGTGGCCAATGACTACTCAAGTGAAATGTGAAGAATGTAAAGAAATATTTTGAAAGAAAGCCACAATAAGACAAAATATGAGTTAGAAGTATATTCATTAGGAATGTTCAGACAAATGGAACCAGCTAGGTGTACGTGTCTCTGTGTGTACCTGTGTATGTCTGTGGTTCTCTCTCTCTCTCTCTCTCTCTCTCTCTCTCTCTCTCTCTGTGTGTGTGTGTGTGTGTGTGTGTGTATGTGTGTGTGTAAGACAGCGAGGTATAGATAGACAGATGATAGATAAAAGTTAGAATTTTATTTTAAGGAATTGGCATATAAATGGTTATAGAAGCTAAAATACCCAAAGCCTGCCATAGCTTGACACTAAAGTCAAGAGAGTTGATGATGTGGCTCTCTTCTCTAAGCCTTCATTTGAACCTCCAAAAGAGCTGATATTTACAGTCAAGGAAAGCTTCTATTCCATCCTTCCTGCTGACGGAGGACAAGGAAGGACTGGGAGAAAGAACTGAGTCTTTCTGTCCCATTCAGCCCTTCGCCTGTTTGAATTTAGCTCAGCCACACTGGGAAGATGTTCTCCTTCACTCTACTGATTCAAATGCCAATCTCATCCAGAAATAGTGTACTGGCTAGTTTTGTGTCAACTTGACACAGCTGGAGTTATCACAGAGAAAGGAGCTTCAGTTGAGTAAATGCCTCCATGGGATCCAACTGTAAGGCATTTCCTCAATTAGTGATCAAGGGGGAAAGGCCCCTTGTGGGTGGAACCATCTCTGGGCTGGTAGTCTTGGGTTTTATAAGAGAGCAGGCTGAGCAAGCCAGGTGAGGCAAGCCAGTACAGAACATCCCTCCATGGCCTCTGCATCAGCTCCTGCTTCCTGACCTGCTTTGAGTTCCAGTCCTGGCTTCCTTGGTGATGAACAGCAGTATGGAAGTGTAAGCCGAATAATCCCCTTCCTCCCCAACTTGCTTCTTGGTCATGATGTTTGTCAGGAATAGAAACCCTGACTAAGACAAATTGGTACCAGAAGTGGGGTATTCCTGTGACAACCTGACCATGTTTTGGGGAGGTCTGTGGAAGGACTTTGGAACTTTGGTCTTGAAGATCCATTCGTTGTTAAGAGCTCTGTGGGATGTTGTGTAGGAGCTTGGAAGAGAATGTTGAGAACAGTGCAGAAGATGGAGGCCTGGCTTGTGAAATTTCAGAGGGAAAATTAAAGACTCTTTTCAGGGCCATTGCTGTTTTGATTGTGAAGATTCTGTAGTTCTGGTTAGCTGGAGCTGAAGAATCAGCTGCGATTAACAAGATACCAGAACTACTAAAGCAAAAACTTTGCATTACTGGGACTATTGATGCTGGTTAGCTGGAGCTAAGAAATTAGCGCTGATTAAGAAGAGACCAGCATCATTGAGGTGACATCTTCTGGGAAGTGTTTTCTGAGAGCACAGTGGCTGTGTTCCAGATATAGCCAAAGTTGTACCTTGTGCTGTGGCTGGACTTGGTAATGTGTAAGGGTCACCCAGGTGGTACTGGTTTTGAAAGCATGAAGGAGTTGAGCAGAGCAGCTGAGG
Organism: Mus musculus; assembly: GCF_000001635.26. NCBI lineage: Eukaryota > Metazoa > Chordata > Mammalia > Rodentia > Muridae > Mus > Mus musculus. Next base: position 34,528,710 of record NC_000075.6, read on the forward strand.
CTTGGCACTGTGAGAGGCCATGGAAGGCCATTGGTGAAAGTCCAGCCTCAGTTGCAATTGAAGGCCCAGGACTGAAGGGGTCATGCAGTGTTTTGGAGATGCCAGTACCATGAGATGACCACCAAGAGCAGCAGCAGCAGCAGTGGGGTACAGGCATCTGGAGCCTAGAGGATGATGCGTGTGCTACAAAGGGCATGGCTGGAGAAGTGACCCAAGCCCTGGGAGGAGCCCAGAAGATTGTGAGTTGGATCCCAGACATTGGACAGTTGGAGATTGACTTTTGCTTTTGATTGTGACTGTGCCCTGATATTTTCCCTCTTGAAGGAAGAAACTGTTTTAGTGGAGCCCACAGTTAAGAGACTTTTAATTGTAAAAAGACTTTGGATTTTAAAAAAGATGGATATTTTAAAGAGATTGAAATTTTAAGAATATGTAAAGGCTGTGGGACTTTTAAAGTTATTTAGATCTTGGGGATGAATAAGATTGTAAGGGTTGAGGCTTACTAGTGATGTTTTTGTGTGTCAAGTTGACAAGGGGTCAATTGTACTGGCTAGTTTTGTGTCAACTTGACACAGCTGGAGTTATCACAGAGAAAGGAGCTTCAGTTGAGAAAATGCCTCCATGGGATCCAACTGTAAGGCATTTTCTCAATTAGTGATCAAGGGGGAAAGGCCCCTTGTGGGTGGAACCATCTCTGGGCTGGTAGTCTTGGGTTTTATAAGAGAGCAGGCTGAGCAAGCCAGGTGAGGCAAGCCAGTACAGAACATCCCTCCATGGCCTCTGCATCAGCTCCTGCTTCCTGACCTGCTTGAGTTCCAGTCCTGGCTTCCTTGGTGATGAACAGCAGTATGGAAGTGTAAGCCGAATAATCCCCTTCCTCCCCAACTTGCTTATTGGTCATGATGTTTGTACAGGAATAGAAACCCTGACTAAGACAAATAGCTTCACTGAGATACCAATTAAAGTCTACCTAGATTTCTGTGGCCGTTGGAGTCTACACATAATAGTAAGCACCATGAGGGCCAGGCAGAGAATAAAGTAGAGATGCAGAAGCAGTTAAAAACAAAAACAAACAAACAAAAAACAGCAGAAGAAAGGTCTCGCTTGTGGGCATAACCATCTTAAGCACTTTTTCCTAGAGAAGTTTTTTATATGTCTGTGTGCAATTGTCTCTGTGGAATCAGAACAGTGAGAGAGCCCCTATAGGAGGCTCTGTGGGTGTGTTCACAAGTTAACTGTCTTATACCATCAAGTTTGATGAAAAAGTTAGACAAGACCACTTACAAAATGGGAGAGAGAGAGAGTAGACACACCTTTTCAGTAGAAATAGAACCAGATAAGTGCTGATTATGGCCATATAGTCTCAGGATCCTGTCTGTGTGCCCTTGTTAAATGCAGTCACTCATAAGGCCAGAAGAGAAGGATCCACTGAGCCAGGAGATAGATGGTGGGGCTTGATGGAAGAGATTTCTACAGATGCTTGCCCAGAGAGTCAGATGGAGAGCATCTCAGTGGAGAGCCAGGCCGTGGAAACTCATCTGGTTCCCTTTCCCTAGGAACATCCCTGTGCTCCCAGCTTTCTTTGCCCTTAATCAATGTTCACAATCACATGATAATTCTTTCTTAATCATATTTCCAGGTGCCTCTTGATTTCATTTTTTCAACATTTTGTGGCTTCTTTGTGAATTTCACATCATATGCCTCAATCCCATTCATCTCCCCATCCCTCCATACCCACCCTCCATCCTTGCAACCGCCCGACAAAACAAAACAAAACAAAACAAATATAGAAACTATCTTGATGTGTCACAGTGCACCATACCGTCTACCCTTTTGCCCATACACCTTTACTTGCAAATGTTCATTGCAATGAATCATTGGTCTGGTTCAAGGCTTCTGGCTTCTGCACCAATACTGGATCCTCCCTAGGACTATTCTTGGATTTCCTGTTGTTGCCATGTGTCATGGAGAGCCAGCAGCAGGACAGTCCCCTTCACAAGATCCAGCAGTTCATTTATGGGGTAGGTGTTGGGGTGGGCCAACTCAGAGCCCTGGATCTGGGCCTGAGTGGTAGCTGAGTGGTCATCCCACCAGTTCTCCTCCTCCTGTGCTGCCAGAGCCAGCTCTCCTACTTTACCCAGGCAAGGGACAGGGACAGCTCTCCTATCCACTATAGCTAGAAAAGGTGTGGGGAATGGCTCTCCCAAGCTCATGCCGTGAAGGTCAGCTCTCCTTCACTACCCCAGTGAGGTTGAGGGGCAGGGTCATCTCTGTGTAGCCCTAGGACATCAACATGGCCCCAAGCTTCATCTCAAACTAGGGACATCTTCATGGCCTTTGGTGGTAACATGGGCCATGAACATAGACACAGGCCCCCACTACTACAGGGCTATAGACCCAGGCATTGCCCTCTGTGGTAGCATGGGCTAGGACATCACCATGGTCTTATGTGGCAGTGCAAGCCTCTCACATCACACTGTTGCTCACTCCCTCACATCTCCAGTTCCACCTCTCTTCCTAGTGCACAAACCCTTCCGCTTCTCTTTCTCTCCCATCTACCACAGGTTTGTTCATCGTAGTGGCACCTGCCCACCTACTCCATGGGACACAGGGAGGCTTTAGGGTGTCTTCTGCCTTCCCACACTGGCTGGCAGGCCTCATTATTACTTTTCTTTTGTTTTGTTTTGTTTTGTTTTGTTTTGTTTTGTTTTGTTTTAAATCTGAAATTGCAGTCACTAGAAGGAGTCAGCTAGCATTTACTGAGTGCCTGGCACCATGTTCTCAACACACTGTTTCCTGCCAGCTGGCCTTTGAGACACACCAACAAAACTGCAATGTCAAATCACATGAGATCACAAGAAATACTACCAGACTTGGGTAATGGTAAAAGGTCCCCAGTCTTCATTTGTGTTATGCACTGCAAAGTCACCCACAAATGAGCACTACTTTTGCTGAGCAGGAGAGCAGACCCTGGGATACATGACACTGACCATTGAACAAAGAAGGAATCTGAAATTCTGTCAGATGTTTTCTGGAAGGCAGTAATAGCTGATACCAAACCCAGGTCTCCAAACATTGATCTAATGATAGATACCCAGTTCTTTCCTTACCTGTTCTCGTGAACATAGCTCAAGGTAGCTTGGCCTCAGACCTCCTTCCTGTCCTGGCAAAAGTCAGTAGTGTTCAGTCGGAAGTCCCCTGCTCACACTAGAGCCAACTGGGTTTTCTGCCTCTTAGAGACTTCCTTCATCCAAGAACTTATGAAATTGTCAATGGGACAGGCATTCTTTGCAGCCTGAGCTGTCCTTTAAGCTGGGAAATCACAAGCTGGCAGGGCTAGAGGTTCTATTCTCAAGTATGCTCATTCTGAGCTCTTACCTTCCCCTGGCAACCTTTTATTAAAAATAAATAAATAAACATTAATACTTTGACGATCTCTGGTTTGAAACAACATGTGTAACCTCTGGACATTTCAATTTCCAATCTGTACAAGTAAGATAATGTCCTGAAGATAAGATGCAATCATCAATTAGCAAATGTGCCTTAAAATCAAAGGAGCTGCAGCCGGGAGCAGTTTTCACAACCCAAGCTATGGGTGACTCTAAGCAGCAGGACCATCAGGGAAAGAAGAAAGATGAACTTCCCAGCTTCGCATTAAGCAGCTGAGGCTAGAAGTTGGAAGGTTCACAATGCACAAGGAACTTCAGTCCTCACTGCGTTCATGAGGCTGAGCTCTGTGAATCCATTAGTCAGTGTGCCCTAGCACAAAAGTTTCTACGAAGGCTCAGTAGGGACATCCCACAGAAGGGTGATTCTGATTCGCTGTATGAAGATTTTGTGGGCTAGAAAAAGCAGAAGGTAGAGTGCTTGCTTGGCATGCACAAAGCCATAGGTTTAGCCCTTGCACCATCAAGAAGCAGACACTGACATCTCAAGGTACCGTCCATTCATATGTCAAGACCAAACCTGCGAGGCAGGCACATGAGTACAAGTTCTTACAGCACTACATGCTGGGCCTTGGCCCGTTTTTCTGTCTTTGTGTCACCAAGAAGGTGACAACTAGAAGTGCCTGGCAGCAGTTGTAGAAAGTGCTTGTAGATCCTTGGTGAGAGGGCATTGGACCAGAACAATGCTTTGTGATTTCTTATTATATTTAATGGAAAATTGAAGCACTTGGATATTTCCAAAGTGTAATTTGTTCTGATGGGTAGGCCGACAGTGGATTGGGCTGCTTCACCAGGGAAGAGGCAAAAAATAAATTAAACAAATTAATGACTGTGACGCATTCCAGGGGAAAGAAAATGCAGTTGATAATCCACCCCCACTCTGGTCCCAAACAAAAATCATCATTTTTATTGCAGTCACATTTCCTTGGGCTGCTGCTTCTTGTGAGTATTTTTAAAGAAAACTTCCCCTCCAGTCGTTTTCTTTAGCCCAATAAGCACAGTTGCTAATTTTCTCTCATTTGGAGATTTCCCCCCTGGAACCATATGCCATTAAAATGCTTAGACATGTGGAAATGGGCTGATGAAGATATGAGGAGACAGGGAGTCTCAGATGAGGAGAGGCTTTGTCAGATGGATGACTCTGACATCAGATTCCCTAACTGAAAGAGAAAGATCCTGCCACCTATGGAAGGGGGAAGGAGGGAGGGAATTGTAGTCAATCTCTGGGATGGTCTATCAATGAACTCGAGAGAGGGATGGAGCCTTGTGTCCCCATGCCCCGTTCCATACCTTGTTTTTAGCAGGTGCGTATGGATCAAGTGAGCAAATGAATGAGTGGTGAACAAGATGGACAAGTGACTAGAGCAGAATGTAGAGAAGAATATGACATGGGTGTGGGGATGCTTACACACTGGGGCTATACTTAGCCCCTGGAAACAGAGGTCAAGCCTCAGTGTGCAGCAGCTGGCCTTTGGCATGAATTTCTGGTGGCAGTATGGTCTCAGCGTTCCTTGGCCCTTTCTTCATAAGGATTTCCCATTTGCATTTATGTGTGCAGCTACTCAGTTCATACTTCCATAGCAATCCTCAAAATATTTGAGAATGATATTTCCGTAGCTCCTACTAATGAGAACATATTGTAGCCCTCAGCACTGAAGCCCAGCACCGTAGTTCAGAAGAGCAGACCTGATGGATCCTCTCAGGAGAGCAAAGCATCCTGGGAGTACATATCACCTTTGTCTTTACCCCTTGTTAAAGTACCTAACTCAGGGTTATAGGTTAAATCAAGTTCCTTACTTTAGTCACTGGGCAGAACAGTCACTCAATACACTCAGCCCTCCTTATCTTTGTGTTCTACGTCCAGCCATGGCTCTAATCATCCAATCATGACCAGAAAATGTTTCCAAGGAAACAATTCTATCTGTCATGGATATGTATGGATGTTTTCCTCTTGGTCATTATCCTATAAACAGTATAATGTAGTGATTTCACTAGGATTTAGATTGTCTTAGGTATTATCAGTAACCTTAATCATGATTCTAAGTGTGCATGAGCGTGTTTGTAAGCTCTAAATGAACACTCACATGTCATATGAGATGTAAGCATTGTGGGAGTCCTAGAGCCAATCTGCTGTAGGTTCCTAAGAGCTGCTGATGTACAGACTAGGGAATGAATGGTGTAAAGAAGAAATGATTGAAAGTGAGGTGAACTTAAATGTGTCAGAAATGCTATTGTGCCCCGATATTATCCTACCCAAACTATGGGGTGACTTGCCTTCTCGCTAAGGACCAGATGAGTCTCTCTGAGGACTTCCCTGTACTGAAGAGGGAGGTCCAGTGTAGACACTGATTCTGTAGGCATCCAGGGCACTTCCTCCATAGCGTTCTCTGATTCTGCAAAGTCAATCTGTTAATGCTCTCCAGCCTCCTTCTCTTTGTTCGGGAGCCCAGTGTATTAATTAAAAACTGCAGGCAGCTGTAAGTATCTCCAGAACAAGGATTAAGCCAGCTTTCTGTCAATTGCTTTCAAAGCCATTGCTATTTGCTAGAGCAATGCTTTCTTTAGGGGTTAAAGCAACTTGCTTTTCACTCTTCTATCTCCTCCATTACCACATCGCCCTGCTGGCCCCTTCCCCTGATTTGTGCCTTAAGTCAACTGCAAAAGGAAGATCCTGTGCCAAAGCCATAGAAGTCCCCTTCAGATACGTGTCCCCTTCAGTCATACATGTCCTCAAGCAGAGCCAATACAGGAGAGGCCCAGACCCCAGTAATTTCGCCAAGCTCTCAGCCTCAGCTGTGTTAAACTATCAGTCAGTACTTAGGTGTACCAGTGGCACAAGGAAGAAGGAGGCAGAGTTTTACTCTACAGAAACCATTTTTGTTAGTTCTTGGTTTCGCTTTGGTGGCCTAAGAGCTGCTCCCTCTGTTATAGTAAGTGAGCACTCTGGGAGAGGAAGGTATGCCTTTGATGACAACAGTGGACAGAACATAGGTAGTCCTGCAGATGCCAGAACATCTACAGCAGTGAAGCGTGCCGTGGTCGACCCTCAATATATGATGAATGTTAAGGCAAACTACCTGCCAGGTTCTACTAGAGGACCTTTAAGGCTCTGCCTGGGCTGGAAGACAACACTGTCAATCAAGCCATGCTGTGTTTAAGGCTCGCAAACTGGATCGTGGACAAGCAGGGCTGTCCACCCTATGTCATTCCCAGCCCATATATAAGCTGGAGGAGGACATGGGGTGGGAGGCAGCCATCTACAAAGGCAGAGCGTAATTAAACATCTCAGAGCCCCCAGACAATTTGTAATTTACAGATCTCTCATGTTATCAGCAATGAATATTAAGTAAATCAATAAATTCTCCACTGAAGTGATAAATAATCAACAATAATAGCACGAAATCAGTCTGAACTCAACTCTAATGTGACTATAAAATAAAAATGTCAACTCCAAACCAGGCTTTACTTATTTATTCATTTTTGAGGCCAAATGGGAACTGCATTGAATTTCTCTCCATTGGTGACCATGGGCCATTACTCACTCCATGGCCTTTCATGCTTACACTGATGTCCACGACACCCCACAGCACCCTCATTTGGAAGCCCATGGAACGAAATGGATATGAAATATCCATATCCGCAGCCCTGTGTGCACACTCATGCACACAATCCCTCAATGGGGTGGGCATGTGTCTTGTTGCTGTGCAGCTCAGCAGAATATGCAGTGAAAACAGCTCCAGCAAAGGAGAGGGAAGGGAAGAGATCTAAATCAGGATAGCATAAATAAGCCTGTGGCAGGCGGAGGAACCCAAACATCTAATAACACCAGGGGAAAGTCACTGCAGAATTTATATAAAAACAGTATATCAGAAAAGCCATTTGAGAGACCTTGAAGAGGCAGGACTATCACACACACACACACACACACACACACACACACTTGTTTACTACTCTGTGGTTTGAATGTGTAAGAATTGTTCTTTTGTGAAGAACTGGAGGTCAATTTGATTATTTGCTGGCACCAATCAGCCCCTTTTATCTCACCATTGTAGTTGTGCACTCTGTCCATTCTCTCTCTCTCTCTCTCTCTCTCTCTGTGTGTGTGTGTGTGTGTGTGTGTGTGTGAATTATATCTGACCTACGCTTGTAATTGTCCATTAATAGTTTCATTGTGACCAGTTTACACTTGCATCTTTCGTCTTCTTTCCTAGACTTTATTGCCATCATATTTCAGTCATAAACACAGGGTGGAGGAAACAACTCAGTCAGTAAAATGCTTTATGCTCCAGCCTGAGGGCTTAAGTTCGATTCTCAGCACTTACATTAAAGCTTGGGGTAATGGGGTGGCAGTGTATTTCTCTGGCCCCAGTTCTGGGGAGGCAGTAAAAGGGAGATCCCTGGCGCTCGATAGCCAGGGAGTCTAGCCGAAACAGTAAGCTCGAGGTCCAGTAAGAGTCTCTCTCAATATATAAGGTGGAAACTGACAGAGAAAGACAGCCAGTGTTAACCTTGGGTGTCCACAGCATGCAGAGTTGCACACACAGAAATATATGCACCCTTATAAACACAGAGAGGGGGAAATAAGTCATAAACAAACCCCTCAATTTATTTTAAATCCCTATATTTCTTTTACTCCCCCTGAGCCTCTGCCAGGATATATAAGATACGTAAGCATGGATTTGCTGTAGCTACTTTCTGTTCGTGGTTGGCCTAGTTTGAAGCATAATTTCTACCCTTTCTTCCCTTTCTTTGGTCAACAGCTTCTTTCTTCTGGGTAAGCTCATTCTTCAAGACTGCAGTAGCATGGTAAGAATTTCCAGGGAACTTCATCCAGTCCCCATGGCTCAGTGCAGGAGAGGCTGAACCAGAAGATGTATGACCAGGAAGTTTGCTTCTTCTACTGGTTGCACTGAGCAGGGTCCCATCTGCTGATGACTGGGCAGCTGTTTCAGACAGAATGCCTGACCCTAGAAGGCAGTTAGCCATTCTGTAAGGAGGGGGATACAAGCACAAGTTTCACACTGGGGCCTCACCCTAGTGTTCTCACCTGGCAACTCCTGTTCTACTACTGTCTTGTCTCATTCCTGAAGAGACCTACTTCCAACTTCCAGCAGCATCTGGCTCCACAGCTTCTGAGAGGCTCGTCAATCACACCACTCAGTAAGACATCGTGTTGTGGCTACTGTGTGTCCTTCAGTGAGCCAGATGCTACAGGCAATAAACTGGAAAATGTAAAGCATGCTTTCGGCCCCTCTGCAGCTTATGTTCTCATTAGAGGGAATTCAGAAATATGAAAATCCATGACTGAACACCCAGCACATCCCTCTATATGCCCATCTTTGTTTTCAGTATCCACTCTCTTTTGTTTTGACTGAAAGCAAAGGGTATGCATGATTCCTCTCCTCCATGATGATCCTTGCCATGGCGTTTCATATCTGTGGTAGGTAGTCAGCTAGCTGCTCCCAGAGAGATGCTAACATTTGGATCTTGAATGTCCCTCAAATAGCCACGTGTTAAAGGGTCAGTCTCCAAGGTAGTTCTATTGGCATGTGATAGAATCTTTGAACAGGAGGTCTTAGGAAAGGGTCATTGGAAGCAGACCTTTGACAGGGGTTATGTACCTCAGAGCTCCTTCCCCAGTCACTGTTTGTATTTCTGGAGGATGTGGTAGGCAGTTTTGCTCTGCCATTCGTCCCTGCTATACTACCCAGCACCCTCCTCAGAGGCTTAAAGGCAATGCATCCACCCAACCAGAGAATGGAACTTCTAAAGCATGAACCAATATAAACCTTTCCTCTTCATGAGTTGCTTATTATGGATATTTTGTTACAATGCTAGAAAACTGACTAATACAGGACTAAGAGAACTTTACCAATTTAATTTGATTCAAAATTTGTGAATATTTCTCAGTGTTACCAACACGAAGAAACTTTATTTCTGAACTAAGTATGCATCTTTGAATTTTCCTCTACTTGAGAAAAGTCTCCGGCCTCCTGGACCATGAATCTTTTCTCTAGCAGGTCTAATATTGGCAATTTTCCCTCCTTTGGACGGTGTATCTTTGTTCCTAGGGAGGCCTGACTTTCATTCTCTTTTGTCACCTTTTAGGTAAAGAAGTCTGAGTTTTGAATACAAATGAGATTTGATAGAACATACTAGCATGCTAGAATTTCTAAGATAAGAATGCAGACAAGACTCATGGTTTCCCATCCAATCTTCATTCTGTGAGTTGAGATGGGGAAGAGAGAGGGAGAGAAAGAGATGTAGTTCCCCAACCAACCAACCTTCTGTGAGGTAAGATGTTAAGGAAGAAGAAAAAGGGAGGGGGGAGGAAAGAATGGAGGGAATAAGAGAGAAGGGAGGGGAGGAGGGAGGGAAGAAAGGGAAGAAAGAGGGACTGAGGGGGGAAGACAGAGAGAGAGAGAGTGTGTGGCATAGTGGCACGGAGCAAGACTGGTTGGCCAAAGTGTCCCCAGCTGTGCCTCACAGAAGGCTGTATCTTCTATGTGTAGGAGGAACATGAAAATGTCTTAAAATATGCCAAGCGTGAGTGAGTAAGGGCCTGAAAGCAGAAACAAGAATGAGTGGTGAGAAGATCATAGTGGGGAAGCAAGGCTTGCCTGAGCTGGACCATTTATGAGTCATGAAATTGGGTGACTAAACTCAGATTCCAAAAGGCCTTGGCCACCAAACAATGTAAACAATGGAGATCAGAGCAGTGTGGTCCTTATGGACATCAGACACCCTTTGATGTTTTAAAGCTGAGACATAATTCAATGCTCAGGTTGAGAGTTGTGGCCAGATGCCTTACATTTCTCTTGGGCCCGTTGCCTGATCTATCTTGGACTCCAAACACACTGGCATGCAGATTTTCTTGGATTCTTTATTTTGCTTTGAATGTACACAGTGGAGAACTCGATGTGAGCTTGGCTGGTTGCTCTAAAGGAAAGGGCTGTGTTGTGTATGCATCTGTTGATGCAACTGGTACCCAGACCATCTGTGGGTGGTTCCTGCCATTCTTAGCAACCTTCCTCTCTTGGAGAATGAAGGGTGCTACGTTGAGTCACTTGGTGGCCACCGAATTTTATTTTTGGAATGTGTCCTAGATATAGCAGGCGTCCCACTCACCATGCAGAAGAAAATGCCCTTTGAGAAGAGGATCCCTATTTGCCTGACAACAGCACTCTGGTACAGCAATCTCTCTCTTTTGTCAGAGGTTGAATGGAGAGATGCTCAGCCTTTGATATCTGCTAGCTGGAGCCCAGGGAGAACCTAAGCACCATGGGGTGCTCCCAGCCTGACTTGCACTTATCTGTCACTCCATGAGAAGCACATCACCATTTCAGTGTTCCAGAAGAATCAGAATATCAACATTTAAGAGCTACAAGGAACATTATCCCCTTGACAGCAGTTCCAGTAAAGGGTCATTCTGCTGATTCTTTCTAGCTTCCTCTTCAGAAAACTCACCACCCCACAAAGAATTATAATTCATGGTGCCCAGATAACTCATCATGCTGGTGGAAACACTGAACTATGTATCTAGAGCTAACCAAAAATAACTATGGGGCCAACTGATCCATCTCTAGGAACTTGTTTAAAGGAATAAATGAATGAATGAGTATGGATGGATAAATTTAGGGTATTCATTTCTCTGTGTGTGCACTAGTAGAGGATCCTGTTTGGAAACCTGTTTGTGAATGCTAAATATCAATATAGAGAGCAAAGAATAGCTAACAATTTTAGCCCTTGCTGTGTGCCAGGCACATTCCTGAAAATCTTCCATGTATTATTTTCATTGATCCTTGACTCAGTCCTGGCTGCTTGGTGGAGCATGTACATGTGTGCTAGGTGCACTCAGGAGTGAGCACTTCGAGATTTTGATAAGCAGCTGGAGGTGCCTCCCTTCTGACACCTCTTCCAGGAAGGCTCCTGAATTCTTTTTTTCTTTTTTTCTCCCTCGGTGCTGTTAAACTAACATGTTGGCCCAGGCCAGTCACCTTTCAGAGCAGGTGGGAGTTTTGGGGACTTTGGGGAGAAGCACAAAGAAAGCCTGGAGGGAGGAAACTGAATCTCGCTGGTTTGTCATAAGTGTCTTTCTAGCAAATGCATTTTCCTGCGTAGTTGTTTCCCATGTCTTGGGAAACCTAAGTCCTTCAGAGCTATCTTCTTCTCTCAGTCCTAGAGTAGGGATAGCCCATTATTTAGAGTGCTGTATGGTGAGCCAGGATCGCTACAGCATTCTACTTTTTTTCTAACTTTCGGACTAGTGCTCAACTTTCCTGGACCCTCTCTGTGCCTGGGACAGGACTGAGAACTCTTCTCAGTTGCACTAATCTCCCTCCATAAAGGAGGATGGGTTCATACAGCAAGAGAGCTTTTACTTTGTTCTGATCTTGAAACTTGACCATTTTTTTTTACTATCAAGCCCAATTTCAATAATATAGAATTGGTTTCTTATTAAATCATAGGAAAAAGATATCAAGCGTGGTAGGTATTGTACTTTAAGTTGATTACAAAAAGCATTTATTGAGGTTTAACCACTAGGAAGTGGATAGAAAATCAATTACACGGTAGTTAAGCATCCAATAATATGTGTTTTAATGAACAATTCATACTTAACACCTCTTATGAAATAATGAGCTGTGTTGGAGTTTGGGGACAACCAAGCAACACTTGGGATATCTGGGCTGACTCTCAAGGGACCCTGGACCATGTTTGATCAAATAGCATCTCAGAGCTTTGGACCAATGATATATGAGGGCTGGTTCACTGTCTGTGCTAGCCTCACGCCTCAGCACTTACTACATAAATAGACATACAACTTCTTGGAGTTTCCCCATGGAGACTGAAAAAAAATGTGCAGAGGTCAGACTGGCCTGACGAGTGACCAGGGTAGGATTCCTAGGTTGAGTGGTACTGTGCTCTGAAACATCAGCATTCCAGGTTTCCTGGGTGCATAAAAACAGTGTAACTCTTCTCAGCCTGTAACAGCTGCTGAGACCCACCCTCCACTGATGGCCACAGTGTCTCCCACATGAAGTGTCAGAGTCAGATCCAGGACTCTCAGACTGGAAGCTGTGTGTGTGCCAGTTGTATGTACACATATAACTCAGCTCATTACAATCCAGGCTTCTCCTTTAAGACTACTCTGACAAAGCAGATGTGATTTTTAGATCAGAAGGAGCTGGAGAGTTTCAGAATTTGTCAAGACATTCACATTTCCAGCTATATTGAGAATTGGTCTGGAATTCTCTGACTCTACTTCCATTCCAGAGTCTATAGTAAGTGGTATTAGGCATAAAGGAGTCTGCTGGTTTTGTTGTCATTATTGTGTGTGTTTGAGGTACGTATGTATTCATGTAGGACATGTGTTTGTGTGTGCTCTTGTGCTTGTGAAAATCAGGTGTTCATTCAGTATCCTCCTCAAACATTCTCTATTTTATCTTTTGAGAAAGCTCTACTGATTGGCTAGACCTGCTGGCCAGAGATCTCTAGAGATCTGCTGTCTATCTCCAGCCCAGTCCCAGGACCAGCACTACAGATGTGTGCTGCCATGCCGGCCTTTTTACATGGGTGCTAGAGATCCATGTGCTTAAACTGCAAGCACTTTACTCCGTGAGCAATCTCCTAGCCCCTACTAGTTCACAGTTTGTTCCTCTCAAGAGTCCTTGAGTTTAACCAATTCACAGTTATTTGGCAGAGTTATAGGAGAGGTGAAGGAGAGCACAAAAGTGGAAGACAAGAAGAAAATAGCTGTGTTGAGATGACCATCAAACATGAGAACCAGCAAGCACAGGGAATACAAAATGCCCATTTCAAAGGGAAAGGGAGCCCCGTGGGGAAGGTTGGCCACAAGTGGGAGAAGCTGAGTGGGAGAGGGACTTGAGGCGTGAATGAGCTATTGATTTAGAAACACAGGCTTTGGCTGGCATGAAAACCATGGATCTTGAAACCAAGCTGTAGTGTGTCTGAGAATTGGCAGATGGGATTAGACTCTAGTGCCTGGCAGACTGCTTTCTGGTTCTTTTTACCATTTGCTAGCAATATGGCTAGGAGGTCATTTAACTGCTCTCTCTGTACCTGGAGGTTTGGTACACAAGTTGCTATATCAACTACTTAGCAACCCACTCCCTTATTCTAGTTAACAGGAAATATTGATTGACTGATGTGTGTGTGTGTGTGTGTGTGTGTGTGTGTGTGTGTGTGTGTGTGTGTGATGGCATTCACCTAACATGGTCAAGTTGTGATGATGAATTGGAAAGACCTCATGTAGAACATTCCATGTATTGGCTGATATATAATCAGTATAAAATTAATACCAGCAGTTATTATTATTACCTTTATTATTATAATATCCAGGCACCTGATTCCTGTAGCCATTTAATCTTATTATCTATGCCCTTGCTGTCAGAGATATTGAGACATATTTCATGACCTCTTATCACACTGGCTGACATAAAACATGTTCTCAAGGTATGTCAAGTAAATTAATCATAGTTAATTCATAGGTTTCTAGTATAGGAAAAAATGCTCATTAAGAGTCTTACTATAGCTGTAGATGATGTGAACACAACCCATTAACTCTTTTATGATCATGTATAGATAAGGTAATATGAAATTTTATTAATGAAGAAACTGAGGCCCAGAAAGGTTAGGTACTTTGGGCAAGAAGATCCAGCCCATGAATTCTAAACAGATTGGTTGCCCAGGTCTGGAAACTCCCAGTTTGGTGATAGGTTGTCTCAACCAAGTCTTCCCTTCCAGTGAACAAAGGTGGCTAGAGAGCTTCAAAGCCTCAGTGTACCCACTCATTTTGCAGTCATTCATGAGAAAGATTTACAATTTGAGTCCTGACATCTATGCTTGAAGTTGTTATCATCATGGGGTTAAAATACCTATTCTAGAAATCTACATTTGAGCTTGGAAACCTTCAGCAATTATTACGGTTTGTGACTATCTGAATTTTCCAGCAATCACCTTCGAAAGGGGAGTAATTAATGACACAGGCTGTAGAAATAACTTGTGGCAGTGGCAGACAGAACTCAGACAATGGCCATGTATTGAGGAAGGACAATGGTGGCTCTGGTTAAACGGTAGATCCCTGCTGACTATGGGTTCTGTAATAGGTTGGCCAAAGGGAATGGTGTCTCTGTAATAGGTTGGTAAAAAAAAGTGTGTGTGTGTGTGTGTGTGTGTGTGTAAGCAACAGTATGAAGTAACAGTGGGAAAGGGACAAAACACAACTGTGAAGTAAGGAAGATGTCTGGAGACCTGCATCCTGACCCATCAAGGCCTCCATTCAGCAGCTTTTACTAGAGAGGGCTTGACTCATGTTGTATATTTAATAAATGGATAAATAAATCAATGAAGGAATAACTAAAGGGATCCTAACAGGCCACAAGTGATGAATATAGCCATGCCATTGCAGCTATCAATATCAACAAAGTGATAACAAAGCAATTCTTGACGCACCAACGGAGACTTAGAATGCAGTGTATGCTAATCAACATGCTGGTATTGTCACATCAAGATGGTGGCCCACCTGGGATGTTTCCCCCTGTCTTTATCATCCATCCCAATGAAACCTGAAGGCTTAAGCACAGAAACCTGTGTGAAAGAGAGAATGTCGCTTGGGACTAAGAGGCAATTAGGGTAGAGGTGGGTTAGCAGCATCTCCTGAAAGCACCAGGGAAACCTAAAGTCTGTTTGCTCACAGCCCAGAGGGACATCTTTAAAGATTTGCTAAATTGCAAGGGCAGATTAAAATGGTACTGAGCTGCTCCAGGCCATATTCTTCTTCTCGGGATCTTGTGGAGACTGTGGGAGGAAGAATGACATTTTTGAAAGGCAGTGACTGGAAAGACAGTGAGAAAAGAAGCTTCTAGACCATTCTCAGTCTGGTAGGTGGTGGTACTTCCTACTCATCTATGACAGAGCCATCGGGAGATCACTTGTTGTGATAGGAATCTGAGCATCCAGCCACCAATGCCAGGACACCTGAGAAGGATACTGGTGGATTTGCCACTGCAAGCATCACAGTGGACGGCAGAGGTTTGAGGATGAAGTTTGGGGCAAGAATATAGGCTGAAAATCTATGCCCACGTCAAAGCAGTTTTGTCACTGCCGAAGCAAACCCAAAGCGAAGCATAATGGAGAACTCAAGGCAGACAGAGTCTGTCAGTGAGATTTAATTTGTTTCAGAACCAAGAGAGTTTCGGGGGCTGTGGCTCTTGATTGGAGTGGACAGCAGAGAGGTAGGTGCATATGGCACAGGAGCGATTCATTCCAGATAGGACTAGAGTAAACCAATCCAATAAATCTCTTCATTAGGGTCTTGAATAAAAGGCAAGTGGAAAGAGGGCAGAACACAGCCTGCAGATTAAATTTGGTCAGAGCCAATATCTGACGATCCCCCATGCTGTTATCCAAATGAAAGCTAATGCAACTATGAATTAGCAGCCCCAGGAGCCATGGAAGAGGGAATTCAATTCACTAAACTGAGCTCTAGCCTAGACTGAGAGAGGAGCTGAGGGAGGCTGCTGTGACTCTCCAAGTAAGCAGGTACTGGGAAGTATGCAGGTATTGGGCAAGAGCTACGGGATGCAGAGCCCTGTGTGGATCTCAGCTCACATCTCAGGGCTTGGGCTGCATGCCTTGTCAGGAGTTGGTAACTGGGATGGAAAAGCAGTCCTTTAGTAACTAAGGGCCTGGGAAGCCCATAGAGTCTCAGTAGCCAAGAACCCATCCATCCTTATCTTCTCTGCTCTGTCCAACTAACCTTGAGGATTGCTTTCATCACAGTGAACCTGGGATAAAGTTCCCAGTCTTGCTCCTAAAATCTCATTAAGACCACTCCTCTTGAATCAAGTAACATGGAGTCCCAAACATTGCCAGTAACTACTCCCTTACTTTGTTCTAATTTATTCAGATTGGATGGTGTTGAAAATAAGGGGACATGGGAAGCACATGTGACTTTCCATCACTTGTGGAGATCATCACTTAATGTTATAGCATATGCCTGCCCTTGACTCTTGCATCTGACATTCTGAGCCCAGTGGCCTTGCAGTCCTGCCCTTTCCCCTGTTCCCCTGTCCAGATGACAAACTCTGTGATGGGCTTGATATGAATGCATTACGATCCATTTATCTCCTCCCTGCTGACTTATTCTTGCCCTGAGCATGTCCGTCCTTCACTGACACTCCATTGTATGATGTAAGTATGCCTGAATGCTTCTCGTCCGCAAAGTCAACCATGTCTAAGCTATTCTCTTTCTACAGTGCAAAGGGGGATAGTATTGGATATAAGGGTAGAAAGGTAGACACAAGAAGGCTGTGATTCATTCCATCAGCCAGGCATCCTGAGCAGAGATGGTCCTTTCTTACAGTCCCCAGTCCAACCCTTACGCCCAACAGAGTTTAACTATAAGTCAGTTAGTGAGAAAGAATGAAGGCGAATGTTTGACCAGGGAAGCTGCTAAAGCCCAGAAGCATCAGAAAACAGTTCTGAGAACCCACAGAGAGTGGGCCACCATACCAGTACTGGGTCCTCTCACTCCAGTAAGAATACTCATCCCTGAGCTCAGTGCTAGCCTGAGCTCAGGAGCAGAGTCTGGTCCCAGAGACTTGTTCTGCAGTGGGGTGGAAACATCTGAGTAAGATCTTTCAATGCTTCTCTCCCCAGCTCTAGTGCCTCCTTCACATGACAACTGGAGATCCTGCCTTCCTTTACTGCCTGCATGTTAATGAGTCAAGCCTTGTAGCCATGGTAAGAGTTGACAAACAACACAGCTTTGAGGTACTCAGAGAAAAAAGTGAAATTTCATAGAACATCTGCCTGAGGGGAAAGGCATCTTCTACAAGCCATGGATCCAAAGGGGACTCCAAGGAAAAGTGTGCAGAGTGCTAGACAGGAAGTGCAGGGTAAAGGCCAGGGCATTCAAACCTCCAAGATTAAATTATACTCAAGGACCTCATTTCTTAAAACGGTATGAGATACAGCCTTCAGCACAATGTCACCCCAGATGAATGCCACTCCATTGCACCTGAGTGACCTTCTCCACTCCAACTTCAGATCAGGCCAGTGGGTGGGGCTTTCTCAGAAGGGAACCCCAGTTTTCTGAATCTTGGGGAGGGATGATGACCTGGGTTTTTTTTGTTTTTTTTTTGCTGCCGGGTTGTTGTGTTCATTTTGAGAAATGTGGCTAGTGAGAATTAGGCCCCTGGGACAGAAGAAATGATGGTGATGACATCATGCTAAGTGTGCTGCTTATTATGCCCCAGGCATGATGCTAGAGGTACAGGATGCATTTCTTCCTTAATTCCTAGCCAGTATGTGCTTGAGAATGCTATTATTCCAATTTAAGAGAAAGTCAAGGCTGAGAAATGAATAAATTGATCACAGTTACAAAGCGCGTTAGTGACCCACAGTACAAGCATATTACTGAAACGGAAGAGTTGAGCTGGATGCCACAGGAATGGGCTATTTTCTTGAGTGTTTGAGCAAGAGGGGAGCCTAGGAATGACCTGATCAAACCTTTCTTAGCCCAGAAAACAGCAGTGCTTCTTTTAAGGTCATGCCACAGGGTTGTTGTAAAGCCGGCATTTAAGTTTGGCTCTCCTGAATCTTCTATTCTTTTCCTCTTGTTCCACTTACCACCTCTTTGAATTTCACTTTGGAGTACTGGACTATTTTAAACTTTAAGGAATTTGTTGATGGCTCCCAGTGAATGAGCTGTGTATTGGAAGTAGACTATCTAAAAGCTAGAAACTAATCAAGAAAGAACTTTCGTGTCCACTGAACTATGATACCCATAAAAACAGAGATAAGAACCCGGGAAGCAGTCCTCCTATTTGGGTAATACCACCTGATTTGGGGGTTAACTACTTCAGAGAAGACTGTAAAAATTGGAAATATCTTGTTTTACTCCTGAGAGCTTTGCTGACCCATGCTTTTGCCTGAGTTTTAAGACAGAATGTCAGAGCGGAAATGATCCTTCTCTGATTTCCTCCCATTAGCCCATGGTCTGGACTAGAGTGATATCAATGCCACTGAATGCTCCATGCCAGGCTGTCTGGGTCTCATTCTGTAGTCCAGGCTGCTCCAGACTAGCCTTGAATTCGTTGGAGGATCATTTCCACCTCTTTTCTCTTCAGCCCTACCCCCATTGCTGGGATTGCAAGCATAAGTTACCATACCTGGACCTAGAAACGTAATTTAACTGCATACATTTTAAAACTCTACTTCCAAAATTTCTGACTCCATTTATATAGAGTTTTAGTTGCTTCCCAGATGATTCTGATATTGATCAGAATTACAGCTATTCCCAAAGTCTTTGATGCTATCGAGCAAGAAGGAAGTCGGCTGGCCACTCAAGTAAAGGCTTTTGTAGGGGGATTCATTTGCTTGCTTACTTTGCACCATTACCAAAGAATATTCCAAGAACGATTCCAGTACTGAGGGGCAGAAAAGAAGGGATATGTACATAAGATTCATTATTTTCATGCAGATCAAACGTTCAATAATTACAACTTCTTGTCATACATGAAGGCTCAATTGAGATAGAATCATGAACAGTGTTAGAATGATTTAGATCAATTGATCCTGATAGCAAGAAGATCAGACTTCCATCAAGCTAGGTAGTTATTTGGATAAATGAGGCAGCTAACTGCAAGGCAAAGCCATCCTCTCAATAACACAGCCATATGTGAGTTCACTGCAGGAACACCTGCAGCTGAAGCAATAGGAGATGAAGGCACCAGAGCCCAAACATTTATGACCATAAAGGCCTCCTTAGTGCATGTAGCACTAAGTAACTCAGTCACTACCTTACAAGGGCAAAGAAGTTAGACAGGCTAAGGTGGTGGCAGGTGGCAGGCTCTAAAACTGATCCATCTAAAGCCACAGGATTGAAATAAATACGATAAATTCAGTACCAAGAACATACCTTGGAATGTCACGTGAATGGTCACTTGCTTGGAGCATAAAAGACAACAAGAAAAGTTCATATGGTCATAAGTACACATGCATGCTCACATACAAACCCTACATGGAAATTAAGAAAAGTTCTGTCTCTCATCTGTAAATTTAAATGAGGTCCGGAATAGTGAAGGCCATTTGTAAGGTCTGTTGAGCTAATGGATTCATAATGACTTTTAAAGCTTCACTCGGGTAAGAAATACTGTTCATTTTTTAATTGCATATAATTATACTTTTTCATAATCTAGGATGGCATAGCAAAAGTAAATCTACTGGCTTAATTATAAATCTTTTTATTATCTGGAACCCTGCTGAACTAAGAGGAAAAAGAAACAACTATTGTTTTTTTCTAATCTAAGAGAAAGGATTTAAACAGTATATGCCCTCAGTGTTAAATGTGTTAGGTTGCTTTTGATGGGAGAACTCTAGTTAGTCATACATTCCACATTGTTCTGGGAGGCAAGGTGTAGATGTGCTGGGACACTCTGATCTGCCAGAATTTGGGCTGCATTATGTCCTTGGAAGCAGGCATTAGAGGACTATTGGAGAAGCTAAGAGTTTGTCACCTAGAGGTGCATGCATACTTCAGGTTTCAAGGAGTTGGGAGATGACAAATGCAGTGAAAGTGCCGAGAAGTCAGAGAGGATGACCCCCCAGGAGCCTGATCAGATCTCCTATCTTCAGAGTTCTGCTTAATAATTTCTCACCCGGACCCTTCGATGACTTTATAGCTATGCCCACTGCCACTGTTGACACTGGGGAGAGAAACTCACCTCTCAGGAGCACAGGATGGCAATGTGGCTGTAAGCACTGTCTTCAGACTAGTAAGATTTGCTGAAATCTCAGTTTCTTGTAAAATGGAAATGCTGAATCAATTGTGTAGAGAGTTTGCACCATCTGGAAGGACATCTATGCAAGTTTGAGTCTGAACAGGGATGCTAGGGGTACAAAAGGGACACAGACCTCATAAATGTACCAGCATGCCCCTGCAAGCAGAGTGCACTACTTGTCTTATCCCAAAAGAAGGCATGCCTAACCGCTCAACAGAGGAGGCTACCTCTTGAAGGGAGCAAGCACAGCATCCCCTGTGATCAGGAGAGGCCCTTTGCTAGCGAACCTAGGAGAATTAGTTTGTTTCTGAGTGTACCAGGCAGACTTTGTGAAAGGCACAGAGAACTGTCTTCTTCTGAGTGTAGAAGCTCATGATCCTCTGAAAGGCTCTTACATCAGTTTTGGATGCCCCAGTATAAGTGAATTCGCTCATTGTTGGGAGGGAGGGGCAGGGAACCCAGAAGAGAAAACCAATTAAGCTCTTAAAGGTTGAACAACTCATTTGGGTCCAATAGAGTTGAATGAAATTGCTGCCCATCTCAGATCAAGACCGGACTTCTTGTGAAGAGACAGCACATTGTAATTAACATCCTTCACATCCCTTGGGATAGTTTTGTACCACTCTCCTATAAGTATAATTATAAGCCCAACTCACCCAGGTCCTGTGACAACGTAAGTACAAACTACCAAAGCTGTCCTTAATCTCTGAGCACTATCATCTAGTCTACACCCTGAGCCTGGTACCAAGTATTTCCTTCTCACTCCAAAGCCCCCATCCCAGCAGCCACTGGCCTCTGATCTTTACATGGAGTCTCTTTTTCTTCTCCTTTTGCTTGTTCTGTGTCCAAACTGCTGTCCTTGCACCTAATTCTGCTGAGAATTAGTGTTTAATTTCTTAACCTTATCTCCAGAAAGAAGCAGAATCTCCAGCTAGTAATGCCCTACATCCTGTAGTCAATGTGAGCTTTCTGGAACATACAGAGGTGATATGTGTGTGTGTGTGTGTGTGTGTGTGTGTGTGTGTGTGTGTGTGTGTGTGTGTGTGTGTGTACAAAGAGCAAAAGACCATGCTTCAAGAAACTTCCCTTCTTGGGCTTATGGGATGATACTGCTGTAAACAAAAATGCAAGCATTTGAAGTTGGCTGTCCAATCTGAATCAAGATAGTAGTATTCGGGTCTAGTCCCTGTTCCAGTGGTTTTAGCCAGTGGAGACATGGAGCAGCAAGTGATTCTATCCTAGGAAATATGTTTCATCCCTTAATTCCCTTATAACAGTCAATGCATACATCAGTTTAGAATTCCAGTCCCTGGGACCTTCAGCAATAGACTTGACTTTTCTTGATCTCAACATTTTCATCTAAAAAATGGATGTGGAAATTGTTTAGCCTTAGAGCTGTAAGAATTTGAGGACATAGGAAGGTCAAGTGCCTTACAGGATCAGAGGCCTAGCGGTCCATGCTCAGTAGTTGGCTTTTTCGGTTTCTGCTGTTATTTCTATTATTAGGCACAGAAATCTGGCTACCAGTCCCTGTTTCTCCTCTCCCTGGTAGCTTGACCTTGGTTGAGCTGCATAATTTTTCAGACTTAGTCTTTGCATCTATTAGATATATGATTAATATTTTCTGCCTTACCAGTTATGTGCAGGTTTGGCAATAATGTACAGAAAGCCCAACCAAGATGGCTTCAACAAGCAGAGATCCATTTGTCTCACTTAGCACAGATTCCAGGGAGCTGCCACTTCAGTCAGCTTAGCAGTGTCTCAACATCAGGACCACATCTCCTGAATGCTGTCAGATTTTTCAGCCTTTCTTACCCATTGCTACTCCCTGGTTTTCTATTATGACTGTTCTTCCTTGAAAGTTTATCCCTGTTCTAGGTGTGGAGAAAGAAACAGGGACAGCATCTTTGTTTGTATGTATGTAAGTATTTATTATGTATGTATATGTAATTGCATATGAGCTATACGTATGTATATGTGTGTATATATGAGCACACATCACACACACACACACACACACACACACACACACACACACATACACACACACATCTCCACAAACTTTCCCACAGCCCATGCTGAAAATCTTTGCTTCTATCATCTTGACCAGGACTAAGATGACTGCAGAGGCTGTCAGCCAACACTGTCTGTCACTCTTACTGATATAGAGTTGCTATGAAGATACACAAGCTAGAATGTGTTAAAGCGCTATGTAAGTGCCTTACAAAAGTAAGTTGTTATCCTTACCCACACCCTGTACAAAGGAGAGGCCAGTCAAGTGGCAAGTGATAACTATATTGCTCAGGCCTTTTAACCCACACTGAGATAAATGGAAGGCATTTAGAAGGCGATGGTAGCTTTAGCACCAGCTGACAGGTTCTATCCTCTTGTAGGCTAAGCTGGAGGTTATCCTGTTTCATTCTGCTGGAGGGATGATGCTTGGATTGAGCTTGGTTGCTTCAATTGTTTCTGTTTGATATAACCGTGAAGCTATATCCTAGATAAATACAGAGAATCTCTAGGAACAGCAGGAAGTATTCCTGAAAGACTCATTCACCAGTAATGGGATTATGTTAAGTTAATGATAGGTAGTTCTTAATGTGTGCCCTCCCCATTCATGTAGCCTTCTGACATCCTTAATAAGCATCTCTATTTTTTAACAGCTTTATTGAGGTATAATTTATGTACCACGAAACTCGCAGCTTAGTAAATGTACACCATTGTGTGACTATCACTACGATCCAATTTTAGAACAATCTCATCTCCTCCAAATGATCCTTCATGCCAATTTGAGGACAGCCCCCATTCCCAGGCTTTGCTGCAAATGACAGTTCTATTTTCTACCTCTGTTGGGGATGTCTTTTCTGGACACTTCTTCCCAATGGAGTTGTACAATATGTGGTCCTTTGCATCTGGCTTCTTTCACATGATATGATTTGAGGGTTTGTTCATGTTATAGCAGATAACAGTGGTCTGTTAACGTTTGATTGCAGGCAAGTATCTGTTACAAAGATTCACCCCCACTTTATTTATCCTTTACCAGTTGGAGAACATTTTGGCTTCTCCTACTTTACTGCCATTATGCTGTGTACATTTACGTCCCTGTCTTGGTAGAGATGCATTTCATTTCTCATGGGTAGATATCCGGGAGTAGAATTGCTAGCTCATATGACATTTTTATGCTTAGCACTTTTAGGAACTGCTGAACCATTTTCACCCCTTCCATTAACATTTTGCATTCCTACCTACGATGCCCCAGCAGTAGTGATCATTCCTGTTACATCGCATCCCTACTAACAGCTCTTTGGGATCACAGACATTTTTGGGGGGTATGACATAAGTAACTTGTCATGGTTTAAATCTGATTTCCTTGATGACTAATGATGTTGAACATTTTTCCATGGTCTTATTCAGTTGGTATACCATTAATGAGCCGTTCCAAGACTTTTTCCTGTTGTAGAGTAGATTTGAAGGCTGGAGAGATGGCTTCGTGAGTGCAATTTTATTGGGCAAGTATGAGGGTCTGAGTTTGGATCCCCAGAACTTGCATAAGGCTGGTGGTAACAGCACACATCTGTAATCCCAAAGCTTCTGCAGTGATATGGGAGGCAGAGATGGGAAGGTTATAGAGCCAGGGAGCTGGGCAATCACAGTGGTCAACAAGAGACTCTGTCTCGAGTTGAAAGGTGAAGATATATGCCTAAGGTTGTCCTTTGACCTGCACACACACACACACACACACACACACACACACACACACACTAGGCACTATGGCATACCTACTCTACACTAGCACACAAATCGTTCTTTCTCTCTCTCTCTCTCTCCCTCTCTCTCTCTCTAAAACTCACTCACACACGCATTATACATACCCATTTAATTAAGCAGATTTTACTTTTTAGAAAAGCTTTACATTCACAGCAAAATCCCCAATGTCTTTTCCAAACCTGCATGAGGTCAGAGCCTACTGTTTGTGTTAAGATTAACTCATTCTTGCTGCTGTGGAAAAACATAGAAAGGACAAGTACCCGCCATTCTAGTATCCCACAAAGTGTCTCTGCCCTGAATCATCTATGTTCTGCCTATCCATCCCACCCTCCCATAACGCCCCCCCCCCCGAGCATACACTACTGTCATTACTGTTACCATTAGCTTGCTTTTCCACAATGTCATATAGTTGCCGTCATATACTACTCAACCTCTTTAGATTGGCTTCTCTCACTTACTGCTATATGCTTATGCTTCATCCATGTTGTTTGTATGGCCTGATAGATCTGCTTTAATTGGGGGGAGGGGTGTTTTTGATTTTGTTTTGGAGCGGGAGGGCATTGGCACTAAATAATATTTCATTGTCTGGAAAAAAAATGGGTTCATTTATCCATTCATCTACTCAAGGACATCTTAGTTGCTTCCAAGTTGTGGCAACCATGAGTAACATCACTCTAAGCAACCACGTGCATGGCTTTGTGTAGACATCGATTTTTCAGCTCAGTTGGGTAAATGCCAACACGTGCAATAGCTGCATCTTCTGCGACTGACCTCCAAGAGATGGCTCTCGGCTTCCTTACCATCAGTGAGGGAAAATCTACGCTGTCTTACATATTACTGTGCACTGTTGGTGGTTTCTAGATGCTCATCATCTGGGAGCTATGTAGCTGTGTCTCCTGGCTTATTTTGAAATTCCATTTTGGCATAGGATGTTGAGATCTTTTCTCATGCTTATCTGCCCTCTGCTGACTTTCTTTGGTGAAGTATCCTTTAAGATAAGGCACCTGGCCTATCTGTCAATAAGCTGTTTGTATGGTTGTGGCTGAGTCTTAGGAGTTCTTTGTCTATTTTGGATAGCAATGCTACATCAGATCTGATGTTGGTAAATATTTTCTCTCATGTTGTGACTTACCTTTTCATTAGCTTGACTTTTGCCCAGTTTTAAATTGGGTTGTTGGCTTTGTTATTATCGACTTTCAAGAGCACTTCATAAGCTCTGGACATGTTATTCATCAAGGATATAATTTACAAAATGATCTCTCAGAGTATGGCTTGTCTTTTCATTTTCTTAATACAAGCCTTTTTAAGTGCAAATTATTTTAATCCAGATGACATAAAAATTCATGATATGTTCTTTTATGGCTTGTGTTTCTAGTGTAAATTAAAAGCCTCAAGTACACAATGGTTTTCCTTAAGACTATTTATAATGTTAGCAGTCGTACATCAGTCTTTTGTTAATATCAGTCTTTTGGTTAGTCTATGGATGTACTGTGAGACTGGATCTAAGTTCATAAGTTCTCATGCAAATATCTAGACTTACCATCGGATATTCAGAAAGCTATTTTTCACTTACAAGCCTCAGCACTTTCTTTAAAAATTAATTGATCTCAAATGCTATAAATGCAAGAGTTTATTTCTTAGTAGTTGGTTGTGCCCCATTGCCCTATGGGTCTATGATGATGCTAGTGCCACACCTTACAGATTAACATAACTTTAAAGCATGCTTTAACACTGGTCAATATAAGTATTTTCAACCTTATTCTCTTTTAGTGTTTGTTTGTTTGGCTTTCCTGGGCACTTTGCATTTTCATATAAATTTTAGGATTAGATTGTCAGCTTCTAAAAACCAATTATCTCAGGGACTGAGATTTTGATAGGACATGTGTTTAGTCCAAAGATAATTTAGGAAAAACTGCCTTCTTAGCATTTTTCAGTTTTCCTGAATCAGTATTCTTTGTCTTGCTTTTTATTTAGAATTGCTTTAAATTCTCTCAACAACCCCATTAGCAGGAAGTACTGAAAATTTTCACTTTTTTTGCTAAGTTCATCTCTAGTCTTTTGTTATTTTTATGTTTTTGTGAATGGGATTATTTTCTTAATTTCTCTTTGGGATCACTGCTTGTATATGAAATCAAAATTATATTTTTGCATATTGTCTTACATTGCATAAATTTGCTGAACTTCTTCATTCGTTCTAGTGATATTTTTGTAATTCCTTAGGGTTTTTTTCCTTTTTCATATAGGATTGTCTACAAATACAGACAATTTTTCTTCTATCTGCCTTCCAATCTGGTTGCTAGGCATCTCTTATTGAATTTGAGATGTTATAAGACACTCGGAAAGAGTGAAGGGAGAGTCCCCAGAGCAGATAATGTGATCACTCTAAGACAGAAGGGCTTGCAAATTGGGGCTGGGATGGCCAAAGGGACCAGGAAGTCCCCACTGAGCTGCAATGAGTTTAAGGTCTCTGATTCATTTTCCAAAGAACTATGAGCGAAGAACAGTGGGAGGAAGACATGTACAGACTTGAGGCAGGCACCTTGACAAGGACTCAGGCAAGGCTGCTTCACTTTCAAAGCTGTTGAGCTGCCCCAATTTTAACTCTGCTCTGTGAAGAAAAGGGGTATTCTCCCCCCATTAATCTGGATATTTTTCTCTTAAGCAGGGACAGTTTACCCACTCCTTGCCATGAAGATGGGGATCATAGTGACACAGAGCAGCCTTGTGTATTAGTGTGAGCTCCTGTGCCACCACAGCAGAAACTCCACACTTAACTAGTCTCCAGCCCTCCAGTGAGATGCCTCTTAAATAACCCCTCATTACTTAATATGCAAGGGTTGTTATGGCTATGTGAGCTGTTATCTGTTTATGTTGACTATTAATAAATTATTAGACCATATCGTGTGGGTTTTAATAACTCCATAGGAAGAGAAGTGTGGCCAGGAGGTGAAATCTCAAGCAATTACAAATTCATAGTTTGAGTGTGTTGTTTTTCCCCCCTTCTAGTGCATAGAAGCCATTCACTTACAGAGAAATTAAATACACAGGCCTTTGCCCTTACTTAGAATTCTGGCCATGCACAGGGAAGAAGCTCGCAGCAGACATGCAGTCCTGGTGGGAGCAGCCTGCTGGGATATCAGTAGTAGGGACTGCCTGAGGCACGAGCCTGGAGCTTGTTAGACTCCCTGCCTTGAGTCTCTGGTTTTTCCTTCTGGAGTGAAAGCCTCTGTAAGGCTGAGAATGTTGCATGTAGTCTGTGCAGCTAAGCAAGGCTTTAAAATGCATCACTATAAATCAGCCTTGAAATAGGGCCTCTCAAGTTGGTCTGCTTGACTGCTCCCAGATGAGACCCAGGAAGATGCCCTGCACCCCCACAAACATGTCCTTGCTTGTTGGAGATAAACAGGCATGAGACTGTATAAGACTAGAATTGAAGTATCAACCTACGTTGGGGCAGGGGGCTCCATCATCACCACCCTGGGAGGTCAGGCAGAGGCAGAGGGGGTACTGGATCTCAGCTGCAACATAGAAATTGACTCAAATCATTTTAGCATCAGCCATGATTTTAAAAATCAATGCCAAACTTTTTGATATGGTCTTAATTCCTTTTATTTTCTTGCAGTCAGTAGAGGGGTTGATAAATTTCCCTCTCCCTGTAGCTATGGAAAGAAAATGTTGATCCTGTCTTTGGGAAGGGGTTCCTTGTGCATCCCTGGTATCTTGACCCGGAGGCAGCATGTTTCTGGGACTCCCTGGATACTCAGAACACTGATGAGTCCTCTGCATCCTTTATTGGCAGGCTTCTCTTTGCTTCAAGGGGGCGGTTTACACATTACCTACCTTATTGCTACCATCTGGAAACTGATGACAATCTATCCTAGGATGCCCAAAAAACAAATGGTTGCGAGTGTATGACCACCTATGGTCCACTCTGGGCTCTTAGACAACAGCACTTCTTAGTATCCTCCTTCTTACATTTGCTGCCAGAAACTATGTACAGAGATGAACCAGTTTCACTTTCTAGAATGGCTGTCCTAGAGGGATGAGCGGGTGAATGATCAGAAGAAAGTGTTTAAGATTGTCCCAAAGTCCCCTGGATGTGTGTCTTCCTAGACAACAGGGAAGTCCTTCTGTGTACCTACTCCTCTTTCATGTAACTGAGTGCTTGTGAAGAGAAGAAGAAGAAGAAGAAGAAGAAGAAGAAGAAGAAGAAGAAGAAGAAGGAGGAGGAGGAGGAGGAGGAGGAGGAGGAGGAGGAGGAGGAGGGGGAGGAGGAGGAGGAGGAGGAGGAGGGGGGGAGGAGGAGGAGGAGGAGAAGGAGAGGGAGGAAGGGAGAGGGGGAGGGGGAGAAAGGAGGGAGTAAGCGAAATGTCAAAGAAGGGAGGGGAATAAAGGAAAGGTCAGTAATGGATTCCAGTCCATTCATTCACTCACTCATTCATACATCCTGAATGATATAGAAAGACAGTTGTAAGCAGGCTGTATGCCAGGTGTCAGAGATATAGCAGTACCCAGAAGCATCCCTCTCCTTCCATGAGCTTGCTGACAACCTGGGAGGCAGGTATTCACACAACTGAGACAATGTAGGCTATATGATGGGCCAAGCTCTGAGGGTTGTTGGAACACTTCCACATACAGAAGCAGAGATGGGCAGAGGGAATAAATCATTCCAAGCTTGGAGAAAAACATCCATGGCATAGTGTGGCAATGTCAGGGTAGCAAGGAGAAAAGGCAGAGGGTGTTGGTTACAGTAAAGCCAAAACTACATGTCTGCAGATCTTAAGTAGCCTGATAGTCTGGGGCAAGGTTCTGAGGTAGTTCTAAGAGGAAGAAGGGGCCTTGATGCAGGGGTGGGGTGTGACTTCTGGTTGCCATAGTATGCAGTGTTCTAGATGGGGCAGGGAAGAGCACAGGGAGAAGATAAGAAGTGCCTTGCAGAGAAAGACAACAGGTGAGATGGACGTGATGGCTAAGGGATAGAGAGAAGCCTGTGACCAGCTTTAATCCACAGCCAACTTCCTAGTTAAGTAAGATCTGAGGCCCTGGTAGGGAAGGGTGGAGACCTGGAGTCCAGAAAAGCAGATTAGCCACAGAGGCAAATGTTAAGATGGAGAACCTTTGCAGGCAGGGAAGGGCTCTTGCCACAGAACCTGAGTGGAATTAGAAAAGGTGAGGAGGCTTGCGGCAGGTGCCAGGCAAGGGGTAGTGGCCATTGGATGTTGTCTTAGGGACCATGCTCAGAGCAGCCCCATTCCAACACACCAAGCACAGGGCTCCCTTGGCAAGGGAGAAACATGCGCATCTCAAATAATGGCGGAGGAGAGGGCTTTGCGAGCACAAAGAGGCTCATTCATGAACTCACCAAGTTGTGCCTGTTGCCACAGTAACCTGTCAAGGGTTTGGCAGATCTAGGAGGGAGGTTTAAAAAAAAAAAAAAAAAACCCACACAACTAAAACAAAAACAAAACCCCCTGAGTTACAGTACTCAAAGCAAATTAGGTCACTGTTACGAGTTATTAATTTTAATGCATTAAGAAAAAGTGTGCAGGGGGAGTACAGGACTTTTTTTTAACGCGGCAAATGGGGAACAGGAAAAAGTACAACAATAATTATGCTGAAAGCAAAGTGAAGCGTTCCATAAAATGAAAGAAATGAACAAATTGCACACCCCTCCCTCCTCTTCCCTCAAGTTCTTTTAGGGGTTGCTGGGGTGGGGGTGGGGTGGCTCCCTCACAGCCCTCTGATGCAATTACAAGCCCTCATCTTGCTTCTTTGTATGTGTCGCGTGCTGTTACTTAAGCCACTCTGAAACTCCAGGATGAAAAGAAAGCAGGGAGGACCACTGCCTGGGGCTGAGTTATGTTCAATGTGGAATCCCTCTTAGGCGAACGTGTAGCCTACTGAGGGGAGACTGGATGCTGTGGACAGATTCTCCAGGGAGTAGGGACTCACAGAGACTCCAGGCATTTTGGTCTTTGGGCTTGGCTGACTTGGAGTGTCAACAGCTTCCGTAAATGCTGTTTCTCTGGCTGCAGAACTGGGTCATGTACCACTCTGGCTTCCTTGGCTTTTGTTCAAAGCTTCCCTGGAGCATGAAGAATCCTGCAAAGGAAGCCCAGGCCTCTGTCCCCTCCCAGTACTGCCTTCACTGGACTTTCTTGCTTTCTGTCCTTTGGGCCACAGTTCCTGAGCTGTCATGGAGGCAGGAACTCAGGGCACTGTGTCTGATTTCTGAGCAGTCTTCCCAAAGCCCAGCCGACATCAGGACATTCCCCAGCCTACGGACTGCCCACACCCCACACCCCACCCCCAGTTGCCTACAAGACAAATTGTGAAGTATTTCAAGCCCTAGGAAATCAGATCCCTCCGGGAACTTTTCTGTCCTCTTTTCTGGTCACCCTTCACAAGCTTGTGGTCCAGCGAAAGAAATGCTTCTGCGGTCTGCAAGTCCAAACCGTTGTCACTCGTCGCCCCTCTACTGGGATCCAGCCCACTTCTCTGCTGAGCAACCCTCTGTCCATCCTCAGAGTCACTGACATTTTTATGCAGAGTGGGACACTCCCTTCTGTGGGCTCTGTTGAAAAACACCTTGACCACAGCACACATCGATGGCTCATGCCTCATTGCACGCCTCAGTCCCCGAAACCCTTGGGGAGATCCATCCCTGAGCCTGTCTCCAGCATAGAGGAAGCATGGGGCCACTCAACAAATAGTTATCTTATTGCTTTCCTGGCCTCAATTCTCCGTGTATCAATGGAAAAGCCCTCCAGACTTCCTCAAAACCTATTTTAAACTACAGATCCCCATGTAGCATCCCCTGCCGTGTGAGTTGAGGATCAAAGTGCTAGAAGTCCAGCCTGGACAGTCTTTTTTTTAGAGGATGCTTTCTCCAAGGTCACACATCCCAAGAACAGCTCCTCTGAGATTTTGAGAACAAAAGTGGATAAAGTGCTGGCCTCATACATGGATGTTGCTGGAAGCTCAGGAGATGTCAAGGGAAGTGGGGAAGGGTTTGAGTCTCTGGTTTGTTTTATACTCTGTGGTTAGATGGCTTCAGTAAAGGTCATATCCACATTTTCTTGTATTCCCAAAGAGCATTGGTTAAAGCAGACTCTTTTTTTTTTTCATCTATTAAAATGTATTCCTTTTACGATAAACAGGGACAGGAAGTTGCAAGCCCAGCAGGATCTCTTAGAAGCCTGACACATTTCAAATGTAGCAGTGCAAAATAGGAAGGAATGTGGGGTGAAGCGTGGGTACATGGGCAGTATGCGCACACATATGAGCACGTCCTTGGATTGCTGGTGTTTGGCGACTCACCTTTTTGTGCCAGGTATGCAGAGTGTATGTGTGTGCTTCTGTGTATGCAGTGCTTGCGCGTGCAATCTACATGTTACAGCAAGAAGCTATCGCCACACTTCAGCTCCCCTTAGTATTTTTCCAGGCACTACAGGGAAGGGCAGATGTTTTCTCTAGAAGCTAATTTACTTGGTGAGTGGAAGGCTCCATTTTAATTGATTCTATCTTTCAAGAGGCAAGGAACTTGTAATCTCAGCTCAATTGTCAATACTTTGCAGGCCTTTCCCTCCAGTCTTTAGCATGCAGATAGGGCAAGCAGGGAGCTGCCATCGCAGCTAAGGATGAAAAGGAAGAGCAACTCAGGATAATAATCCGCTTTTGATTTTTTCCTCCTTCCTTCCCTACACCCTCTCTCAAATCCACTAAAACGAGGGAAAATCCATAGCGATTAGAAAAACTTCTGACCAAGACATCTTTCTCCTTTTCATTTCCTTTCCTACCGGCCCTCTTTAGTATTCAGAAGCTGCCTGCATAGCAGAGGTTTCCATGGGGCTTGGCTGTGCCTAGCATCCCAACCATAGAATGGGATGCTTGCTGGAGAGTTTGATAGTCCCCTCGGGCTGCCAAGGTGGCGTTTGGCACCCCATCGGGTAGGCTGACAGTAAGTCACAGGGGTCACCTTGGTATAGTCCAGGAGCTTCTACCAAGATCAGGAGAGCATGGGAGTCGTCTCATCAGCTGCTCGAGGACCCTTTCTGTGATCCATCTGAGTACTGCTGCACATCTCAGCAGGGCCTAGGAAGGAAAGCACAAAGACTGTGTGGTGCCAAAGAGACACAGTGCTGGCAACTTGGGAATGTGTAAAAAATGCTCTGGTATTTCTCGGCCTCACTAAGATGAAGGACTGTCTTAGTCACTGTTCTGTTGCTGTCAAGAGACACCATGACCATGGCAACTCTTATAAGGGAAAGCATTTAGTAGGGGCTTGCTTACCACTTTAGAGGTGTAGTCCATTGTCATCATGGTGGGAAGTTTGGTGGCATGGTGCTGGAGAGGTAGCTGTTCTACATCTGCATCTGCAGGCAGCAGGAAGAGGGAGACTGGGCTTGGCATGGGCTTTTGAAACTTCAAAGCCCACTTCCATTGACACACCAACAAGACCATACTTCCTAATCCTTTCAAATACTGCCACTCCTGGTGAACGGGCATTTCAATAAGCCTGTGGGGGACCATTTGCATTCAAATCCCCACAGGGGTACACTAAGTTAGGAACACTCAATGTCATCTTTCACAGCCAATTGCCAGGCTTTGCTTTGCCCATAGCTGTAGTCACACATTTGGATGCAGGGCAATGTACATCTCTGTTCCATTAGTTTTCACTCCTGGAGAAGTGGGCCTAGACTTTGTGTAACAATCTGAAGAGGAACCCCATGGGCTGGTACACAAAACACAAGGTTCAGATTGTAAGAGGGACACTCGGGGGGGGGGGGGGGAGAGCATTCCTACACTTGACCAAGTCATTGTCATGGATTGGATAGGTTATGCATCCATAGGTGGTTAACAAATGGAAGGATCCATTTTAATTGATCCAATCTTTCAAGATCCAAGTAGCCTGTAATCTCCACTCAACTGTGCATATTTGCTGCAAGTTACACTCCAGTCCTGTTCCCTGAGTTTCACAGGTACAGGGAGGAGAGAGGAGGGCGTGTCTGGTAGGAAAATGAAGAAGACTGTCTGTAAACCTGAAGCAGCTGGGCTGAAGTACCGCTGACCTCCGACCCCAGGAAAGGCTAAGCACAGGCAGTGGGAGGGGAGAGGCAAACAGAGGGTGATTCCAATGCCCTCACCTCACCCAGGTACCCATGTCCCTGGAAGCTGTTAGCATTAGCTCAGTGAACAGCAACTAGCAGCCGCAGAAAGCAAGAAATCACAACATCAAGAAGAGGGCAGGTGTGTCTGAATGAGCTACCTGTCCCTGAGATCAGCTCTCCTGTGAAGCTCAGCTGGAAGTGACAGTATTTTCTACTTAGTCCATGAATCTCCCAATCTTTTCCAGGCAGCCTGTGGGACTCCTCCTGGTCTGCAGTATAGGAAGGCCCCTTTACCCACTGCCAATTCTAAGACTCTGGTCACTGATATAGCAGGAGCTGCTGGACAGGACAGCCCCCTTGGACTGTCTGCCACCCTCACTAAGTCCGGACATTTGAATATTAGATCCCAGGGCCACCAGCAACCTAGGAAACAGTCAGAGACCACCTGGTGGACAGATACAATGCAGGAGAGTGAAGCTACAACAGGGGAGTTTATGTACCAACCCTTACAAAGCTTTATAAGCTCTTCCCTAATCTGCTAAGGAAAAGGTTACACTTCTCTCGGGCAAGGGTACCTTTTTTTCCTTTGCTCTAAGGGCATGGCTCCTAGGGATCCCGTTTTATTCTTTTCTGGTCTTTCCCACCATAACACACACAGTCATTGTGAATATCCATACTATATAGAAATGACACTGCATTAAACAATCTCATCCTCAACCACAGAGAAGCCACGAGAGAAACCACCAGAGTAATGAGGAGGCGTGGAGGGAGCCAGAGACCCAACCAAGATCAGCACACAACAGATGGCTGATTATATTACTCAGCACAGGTGAACAGCTACAGAGGCCGGGCAAGCATGGGCTGGGGGTCATATTTGTTTAGAAACACATGGACTTTAGTGGGGTTAACTGACTTTTTTTATCTGTAATTCTTCTTCCACATCACCCAACATTGCCGCCTTCAGGTAAATGCTTCTGTGAGGCTGGTTTCTGGAAGGGGGCCAACAGACGCGGAAGAGCAGTCCGTGGAATGTGTGAAGTCAAACACACCCTAATTGCAAATGGACAAACACAATAATCACCAGAGCTAATGGGCATTTAGGCTTCCTGCATGCACGGAAATCCTCTTTAGTTTAGATTCCAATCATTTTTTTTCATTGAACAAATATTTTTTGAGTATTTAAATGAATGTCTTGCTCTCTGATGGGTACATGAAGGGGGCTTTCTGAACCTTGGTATAAGCGGGAGAGCGAGAAGCTAATTTTTTTAAAGACTGCTCTGCTCTCTCTGTAGCATAGGAAGTGGCCAAAGGAAAATGGTTTATTCTGGAAAACAAGGTGGATGGATGAGAGGCCAGGTGAGAGATGACACTGGCTTTAACTAAGAAACAGAACTGAAGGAAAACCAAGTCAAGAGGTGTCTGATTGGTCAGCCTAAGATATCTATTTAGTTTCTTTCCACAAGGCACCATGGCAGGTGCCACATATAGAATGAGGAACAACCTTTGAAGTCAAATAAAAAGAGTGTAGTGGTTGATTGAGTCCAGGAGATGGGGGGCAAGGGAATTCATGGGCTTTGCGCTATGCTTCAGTTGGAGCAAATGGGGAGATGAAAGAACTTCTCTTTATGATGGTCAAGTGAGAGCAAGAAGGTTTGGCAGAAAAAGAAAGGGATTCCCCATTTCATACACTAAGTAAAGATCGAATTCAGAGCTTTTACATATGGGTGTCCAGTAAATATTTGGATATGTGGATTGTGACCCAGGGAAGAAACCTCTCCTGCAAGTAAGAGGAGAATCTGAGCCAAAGCTGTGAGGGATACAGGAGAGATGGATAAATAAAAAGCACCCTCAAGGCAAATGTGAAGAAGGCTCCAGAGGAGTAGGCAAATCAAGGAAGCATGCTGTTAATGGAAGTCCAGGCAAGAAGACCAGTGTGTAGTGAGCAGGAGGCACCGACTCTAGTGATGGATAGGCTGACCACTACATGAGGACACACAGCAAGAAGGTCACTAGCAGCCTCAGAGTGTCATCTAGAGGATGGGCAGAC